>NW_027168250.1:0-49872 GCF_040954835.1 Lepisosteus oculatus
GAATCTCCTTGTAACAGCAAGGCTCAGAAGAGCCCACACACTCAGCCCTTAACCCCAGTGTGCAGAAAGGGTCAAAACGTGTTTTTCAGCAGAAATAAACATGTTTCATGCAAGTTTGGTCAACCCATGTAAGTTATGGGCCAGTAACATCACACTTTTCAAAACGTGTTTTTCAGCCCGAAATAAGCGCGTTTTTTCAGACAACTGAATCTACTTGTAACAGCAAGGATCAGAAGAGCCCACACACTCAGCCCTTAACACCAGTGTACAGAAAGTGTCAAAACGTGTTTTTCAGCAGAAATAAACATGTTTCTGCAAGTTTGGTCAACCCCATGTAAGTTATGGGGTAGTAACATCACACTTTTCAAAACGTGTTTTTCAGCCCGAAATAAACGCGTTTTTTCAGACAACTGAATCTCCTTGTAACAGCAAGGCTCAGAAGAGCCCACACACTCAGCCCTTAACCCCATTGTACAGAAAGTGTCAAAACGTGTTTTTCAGCAGAAATAAACATGTTTCTGCAAGTTTGGTCAACCCCATGTAAGTTATGGGGCAGTAACATCACACTTTTCAAAACGTGTTTTTCAGCCCGAAATAAACGCGTTTTTTCAGACAACTGAATCTCCTTGTAACAGCAAGGCTCAGAAGAGCCCACACACTCAGCCCTTAACCCCAGTGTACAGAAAGTGTCAAAACGTGTTTTTCAGGAGAAATAAACATGTTTCTGCAAGTTTGGTCAACCCCATGTAAGTTATGGGGCAGTAACATCACAATTTTCAAAACGTGTTATTCAGCCCGAATAAACGCGTTTTTTCAGACAACTGAATCTCCTTGTAACAGCAAAGGCTCAGAAGAGCCCACACACTCAGCCCTTTACCCCAGTGTGCAGAAAGGGTCAAAACGTGTTTTTCAGCAGAAATAAACATGTTTCTGCAAGTTTGGTCAACCCCATGTAAGTTATGTGGCAGTAACATCACACTTTCAAAACGTGTTTTTCAGCCCGAAATAAACGCGTTTTTTCAGACAACTGAATCTCCTTGTAACAGCAAGGCTCAGAAGAGCCCACACACTCAGCCCTTAACCCCAGTGTACAGAAAGTGTCAAACGTGTTTTTCAGCAGAAATAAACATGTTTCTGCAAGTTTGGTCAACCCATGTAAGTTATGGGGGCAGTAACATCAAACTTTTCAAAACGTGTTTTTCAGCCCGAAATAAACGCGTTTTTTCAGACAACTGAATCTCCTTGTAACAGCAAGGCTCAGAAGAGCCCACACACTCAGCCTTAACCCCAGTGTACAGAAAGTGTCAAAACGTGTTTTTCAGCAGAAATAAACATGTTTCTGCAAGTTTGGTCAACCCCATGTAAGTTATGGGGCAGTAACATCACACTTTTCAAAACGTGTTTTTCAGCCCGAAATAAGCGCGTTTTTTCAGACAACTGAATCTCCTTGTAACAGCAAGGCTCAGAAGAGCCCACACACTCAGCCCTTAACCCCAGTGTACAGAAAGTGTCAAAACGTGTTTTTCAGCAGAAATAAACATGTTTCTGCAAGTTTGGTCAACCCCATGTAAGTTATGGGGCAGTAACATCACACTTTTCAAAACGTGTTTTTCAGCCCGAAATAAGCGCGTTTTTTCAGACAACTGAATCTCCTTGTAACAGCAAGGCTCATGAAGAGCCCACACACTCAGCCCTTAACCCCAGTGTACAGAAAGTGTCAAAACGTGTTTTTCAGCAGAAATAAACATGTTTCTGCAAGTTTGGTCAACCCCATGTAAGTTATGGGGCAGTAACATCACACTTTTCAAAACGTGTTTTTCAGCCCAAATAAGCGCGTTTTTTCAGACAACTGAATCTCCTTGTAACAGCAAGGCTCAGAAGTGCCCACACACTCAGCCCTTAATCCCAGTGTGCAGAAAGGGTCAAAACGTGTTTTTCAGCAGAAATAAACATGTTTCTGCAAGTTTGGTCAACCCCATGTAAGTTATGGGGCAGTAACATCACACTTTTCAAAACGTGTTTTTCAGCCCGAAATAAGCGCGTTTTTTCAGACAACTGAATCTCCTTGTAACAGCAAGGCTCAGAAGAGCCCACACACTCAGCCCTTAACCCCAGTGTACAGAAAGTGTCAAAACGTGTTTTTCAGCAGAAATAAACATGTTTCTGCAAGTTTGGTCAACCCCATGTAAGTTATGGGGCAGTAACATCACACTTTTCAAAACGTGTTTTTCAGCCCGAAATAAGCGTGTTTTTTCAGACAACTGAATCTCCTTGTAACAGCAAGGCTCAGAAGACCCCACACACTCAGCCCTTAACCCCAGTGTACAGAAAGTGTCAAAACGTGTTTTTCAGCAGAAATAAACATGTTTCTGCAAGTTTGGTCAACCCCATGTAAGTTATGGGGCAGTAACATCCCACTTTTCAAAACGTGTTTTTCAGCCCGATATAAGCGCGTTTTTTCAGACAACTGAATCTCCTTGTAACAGCAAGGCTCAGAAGTGCCCACACACTCAGCCCTTAATCCCAGTGTGCAGAAAGGGTCAAAACGTGTTTTCAGCAGAAATAAACATGTTTCTGCAAGTTTGGTCAACCCCATGTAAGTTATGGGGCAGTAACATCACACTTTTCAAAACGTGTTTTTCAGCCCGAAATAAGCGCGTTTTTTCAGACAACTGAATCTCCTTGTAACAGCAAGGCTCAGAAGAGCCCACACACTCAGCCCTTAACCCCAGTGTACAGAAAGTGTCAAAACGTGTTTTTCAGCAGAAATAAACATGTTTCTGCAAGTTTGGTCAACCCCATGTGAGTTATGGGGCAGTAACATCACACTTTTCAAAACGTGTTTTTCAGCCCGAAATAAGCGTGTTTTTTCAGACAACTGAATCTCCTTGTAACAGCAAGGCTCAGAAGAGCCCACACACTCAGCCCTTAACCCCAGTGTACAGAAAGTGTCAAAACGTGTTTTTCAGCAGAAATAAACATGTTTCTGCAAGTTTGGTCAACCCCATGTAAGTTATGGGGCAGTAACATCACACTTTTCAAAACGTGTTTTTCAGCCCGAAATAAGCGCGTTTTTTCAGACAACTGAATCTACTTGTAACAGCAAGGCTCAGAAGAGCCCACACACTCAGCCCTTAACCCCAGTGTGCAGAAAGGGTCAAAACGTGTTTTTCAGCAGAAATAAACATGTTTCTGCAAGTTTGGTCAACCCCATGTAAGTTATGGGGCAGTAACATCACACTTTTCAAAATGTGATTTTCAGCCCGAAATAAACGCATTTTTCAGACAACTGAATCTCCTTGTAACAGCAAGGCTCAGAAGAGCCCACACACTCAGCCCTTAACCCCAGTGTGCAGAAAGGGTCAAAACGTGTTTTTCAGCAGAAATAAACATGTTTCTGCAAGTTTGGTCAACCCCATGTAAGTTATGGGGCAGTAACATCACACTTTTCAAAACGTGTTTTTCAGCCCGAAATAAACGCGTTTTTTCAGACAACTGAATCTCCTTGTAACAGCAAGGCTCAGAAGAGCCCACACACTCAGCCCTTAACCCCAGTGTGCAGAAAGGGTCAAAACGTGTTTTTCAGCAGAAATAAACATGTTTCTGCAAGTTTGGTCAACCCCATGTAAGTTATGGGGCAGTAACATCACACTTTTCAAAACGTGTTTTTCAGCCCGAAATAAACGCGTTTTTTCAGACAACTGAATCTCCTTGTAACAGCAAGGCTCAGAAGAGCCCACACACTCAGCCCTTAACCCCAGTGTGCAGAAAGGGTCAAAACGTGTTTTTCAGCAGAAATAAACATGTTTCTGCAAGTTTGGTCAACCCCATGTAAGTTATGGGCCAGTAACATCACACTTTTCAAAACGTGTTTTTCACGCCCGAAATAAGCGCGTTTTTTCAGACAACTGAATCTACTTGTAACAGCAAGGATCAGAAGAGCCCACACACTCAGCCCTTAACCCCAGTGTACAGAAAGTGTCAAAACGTGTTTTTCAGCAGAAATAAACATGTTTCTGCAAGTTTGGTCAACCCCATGTAAGTTATGGGGTAGTAACATCACACTTTTCAAAACGTGTTTTTCAGCCCGAAATAAACGCGTTTTTTCAGACAACTGAATCTCCTTGTAACAGCAAGGCTCAGAAGAGCCCACACACTCAGCCCTTAACCCCATTGTACAGAAAGTGTCAAAACGTGTTTTTCAGCAGAAATAAACATGTTTCTGCAAGTTTGGTCAACCCCATGTAAGTTATGGGGCAGTAACATCACACTTTTCAAAACGTGTTTTTCAGCCCGAAATAAACGCGTTTTTTCAGACAACTGAATCTCCTTGTAACAGCAAGGCTCAGAAGAGCCCACACACTCAGCCCTTAACCCCAGTGTACAGAAAGTGTCAAAACGTGTTTTTCAGGAGAAATAAACATGTTTCTGCAAGTTTGGTCAACCCCATGTAAGTTATGGGGCAGTACCATCACAATTTTCAAACGTGTTTTTCAGCCCGAAATAAACGCGTTTTTTCAGACAACTGAATCTCCTTGTAACAGCAAGGCTCAGAAGAGCCCACACACTCAGCCCTTTACCCCAGTGTGCAGAAAGGGTCAAAACGTGTTTTTCAGCAGAAATAAACATGTTTCTGCAAGTTTGGTCAACCCCATGTAAGTTATGTGGCAGTAACATCACACTTTTCAAAACGTGTTTTTCAGCCCGAAATAAACGCGTTTTTTCAGACAACTGAATCTCCTTGTAACAGCAAGGCTCAGAAGAGCCCACACACTCAGCCCTTAACCCCAGTGTACAGAAAGTGTCAAAACGTGTTTTTCAGCAGAAATAAACATGTTTCTGCAAGTTTGGTCAACCCCATGTAAGTTATGGGGCAGTAACATCAAACTTTTCAAAACGTGTTTTCAGCCCGAAATAAACGCGTTTTTTCAGACAACTGAATCTCCTTGTAACAGCAAGGCTCAGAAGAGCCCACACACTCAGCCCTTAACCCCAGTGTACAGAAAGTGTCAAAACGTGTTTTTCAGCAGAAATAAACATGTTTCTGCAAGTTTGGTCAACCCCATGTAAGTTATGGGGCAGTAACATCACACTTTTCAAAACGTGTTTTTCAGCCCGAAATAAGCGCGTTTTTTCAGACAACTGAATCTCCTTGTAACAGCAAGGCTCAGAAGAGCCCACACACTCAGCCCTTAACCCCAGTGTACAGAAAGTGTCAAAACGTGTTTTTCAGCAGAAATAAACATGTTTCTGCAAGTTTGGTCAACCCCATGTAAGTTATGGGGCAGTAACATCACACTTTTCAAAACGTGTTTTTCAGCCCGAAATAAGCGCGTTTTTTCAGACAACTGAATCTCCTTGTAACAGCAAGGCTCAGAAGTGCCCACACACTCAGCCCTTAATCCCAGTGTGCAGAAAGGGTCAAAACGTGTTTTTCAGCAGAAATAAACATGTTTCTGCAAGTTTGGTCAACCCCATGTAAGTTATGGGGCAGTAACATCACACTTTTCAAAACGTGTTTTTCAGCCCGAAATAAGCGCGTTTTTTCAGACAACTGAATCTCCTTGTAACAGCAAGGCTCAGAAGAGCCCACACACTCAGCCCTTAACCCCAGTGTACAGAAAGTGTCAAAACGTGTTTTTCAGCAGAAATAAACATGTTTCTGCAAGTTTGGTCAACCCCATGTAAGTTATGGGGCAGTAACATCCCACTTTTCAAAACGTGTTTTTCAGCCCGAAATAAGCGCGTTTTTTCAGACAACTGAATCTCCTTGTAACAGCAAGGCTCAGAAGTGCCCACACACTCAGCCCTTAATCCCAGTGTGCAGAAAGGGTCAAAACGTGTTTTTCAGCAGAAATAAACATGTTTCTGCAAGTTTGGTCAACCCCATGTAAGTTATGGGGCAGTAACATCACACTTTTCAAAACGTGTTTTTCAGCCCGAAATAAGCGCGTTTTTTCAGACAACTGAATCTCCTTGTAACAGCAAGGCTCAGAAGAGCCCACACACTCAGCCCTTAACCCCAGTGTACAGAAAGTGTCAAAACGTGTTTTTCAGCAGAAATAAACATGTTTCTGCAAGTTTGGTCAACCCCATGTAAGTTATGGGGCAGTAACATCACACTTTTCAAAACGTGTTTTTCAGCCCGAAATAAGCGTGTTTTTCAGACAACTGATCTCCTTGTAACAGCAAGGCTCAGAAGAGCCCACACACTCAGCCCTTAACCCCAGTGTACAGAAAGTGTCAAAACGTGTTTTTCAGCAGAAATAAACATGTTTCTGCAAGTGTGGTCAACCCCATGTAAGTTATGGGGCAGTAACATCACACTTTTCAAAACGTGTTTTTCAGCCCGAAATAAGCGCGTTTTTCAGACAACTGAATCTACTTGTAACAGCAAGGCTCAGAAGAGCCCACACACTCAGCCCTTAACCCCAGTGTGCAGAAAGGGTCAAAACGTGTTTTTCAGCAGAAATAAACATGTTTCTGCAAGTTTGGTCAACCCCATGTAAGTTATGGGGCAGTAACATCACACTTTTCAAAACGTGTTTTTCAGCCCGAAATAAATGCGTTTTTTCAGACAACTGAATCTCCTTGTAACAGCAAGGCTCAGAAGAGCCCACACACTCAGCCCTTAACCCCAGTGTGCAGAAAGGGTCAAAACGTGTTTTTCAGCAGAAATAAACATGTTTCTGCAAGTTTGGTCAACCCCATGTAAGTTATGGGGAAGTAACATCACACTTTTCAAAACGTGTTTTTCAGCCCGAAATAAATGCGTTTTTTCAGACAACTGAATCTCCTTGTAACAGCAAGGCTCAGAAGAGCCCACACACTCAGCCCTTAACCCCAGTGTGCAGAAAGGGTCAAAATGTGTTTTTCAGCAGATATAAACATGTTTCTGCAAGTTTGGTCAACCCCATGTAAGTTATGGGGCAGAAACATCACACTTTTCAAAACGTGTTTTTCAGCCCGAAATTAGCGCGTTTTTTCAGACAACTGAATCTCTTGTAACAGCAAGGCTCAGAAGTGCCCACACACTCAGCCCTTAACCCCAGTGTGCAGAAAGGGTCAAAACGTGTTTTTCAGCAGAAATAAACATGTTTCTGCAAGTTTGGTCAACCCCATGTAAGTTATGGGGCAGTAACATCACACTTTTCAAAACGTGTTTTTCAGCCCGAAACAAGCGCGTTTTTTCAGACAACTGAATCTCCTTGTAACAGCAAGGCTCAGAAGAGCCCACACACTCAGCCCTTAACCCCAGTGTACAGAAAGTGTCAAAACGTGTTTTTCAGCAGAAATAAACATGTTTCTGCAAGTTTGGTCAACCCCATGTAAGTTATGGAGCAGTAACATCACACTTTTCAAAACGTGTTTTTCAGCCCGAAATAAACGCGTTTTTTCAGACAACTGAATCTCCTTGTAACAGCAAGGCTCAGAAGAGCCCACACACTCAGCCCTTAACCCCAGTGTGCAGAAAGGGTCAAAACGTGTTTTTCAGCAGAAATAAACATGTTTCTGCAAGTTTGGTCAACCCCATGTAAGTTATGGGGCAGTAACATCACACTTTTCAAAATATGTTTTTCAGCCCGAAATAAACACGTTTTTTCAGACAACTGAATCTCCTTGTAACAGCAAGGCTCAGAAGAGCCCACACACTCAGCCCTTAACCCCAGTGTGCAGAAAGTGTCAAAACGTGTTTTTCAGCAGAAATAAACATGTTTCTGCAAGTTTGGTCAACCCCATGTAAGTTATGGGGCAGTAACATCAAACTTTTCAAAACGTGTTTTTCAGCCCGAAATAAGCGCGTTTTTTCAGACAACTGAATCTCCTTGAAACAGCAAGGCTCAGAAGAGCCCACACACTCAGCCCTTAACCCCAGTGTACAGAAAGTGTCAAAACGTGTTTTTCAGCAGAAATAAACATGTTTCTGCAAGTTTGGTCAACCCCATGTAAGTTATGGGGCAGTAACATCACACTTTTCAAAACGTGTTTTTCAGCCCGAAATAAACGCGTTTTTTCAGACAACTAAATCTCCTTGTAACAGCAAGGCTCAGAAGAGCCCACACACTCAGCCCTTAACCCCAGTGTGCAGAAAGGGTCAAAACGTGTTTTTCAGCAGAAATAAACATGTTTCTGCAAGTTTGGTCAACCCCATGTAAGTTATGGGGCAGTAACATCACACTTTTCAAAACGTGTTTTTCAGCCCGAAATAAATGCGTTTTTTCAGACAACTGAATCTCCTTGTAACAGCAAGGCTCAGAAGAGCCCACACACTCAGCCCTTAACCCCAGTGTGCAGAAAGGGTCAAAACGTGTTTTTCAGCAGAAATAAACATGTTTCTGCAAGTTTGGTCAACCCCATGTAAGTTATGGGGCAGTAACATCACACTTTTCAAAATATGTTTTTCAGCCCGAAATAAACACGTTTTTTCAGACAACTGAATCTCCTTGTAACAGCAAGGCTCAGAAGAGCCCACACACTCAGCCCTTAACCCCAGTGTGCAGAAAGTGTCAAAACGTGTTTTTCAGCAGAAATAAACATGTTTCTGCAAGTTTGGTCAACCCCATGTAAGTTATGGGGCAGTAACATCAAACTTTTCAAAACGTGTTTTTCAGCCCGAAATAAGCGCGTTTTTTTCAGACAACTGAATCTCCTTGAAACAGCAAGGCTCAGAAGAGCCCACACACTCAGCCCTTAACCCCAGTGTACAGAAAGTGTCAAAACGTGTTTTTCAGGAGAAATAAACATGTTTCTGCAGTTTGGTCAACCCCATGTAAGTTATGGGGCAGTAACATCACACTTTTCAAAACGTGTTTTTCAGCCCGAAATAAACGCGTTTTTTCAGACAACTGAATCTCCTTGTAACAGCAAGGCTCAGAAGAGCCCACACGCTCAGCCCTTAACCCCAGTGTGCAGAAAGGGTCAAAACGTGTTTTTCAGCAGAAATAAACATGTTTCTGCAAGTTTGGTCAACCCCATGTAAGTTATGGGGCAGTAACATCACACTTTTCAAAACGTGTTTTTCAGCCCGAAATAAATGCGTTTTTCAGACAACTGAATCTCCTTGTAACAGCAAGGCTCAGAAGAGCCCACACACTCAGCCCTTAACCCCAGTGTGCAGAAAGGGTCAAAACGTGTTTTTCAGCAGAAATAAACATGTTTCTGCAAGTTTGGTCAACCCCATGTAAGTTATGGGCCAGTAACATCACACTTTTCAAAACGTGTTTTTCAGCCCGAAATAAGCGCGTTTTTTCAGACAACTGAATCTACTTGTAACAGCAAGGATCAGAAGAGCCCCACACACTCAGCCCTTAACCCCAGTGTACAGAAAGTGTCAAAACGTGTTTTTCAGCAGAAATAAACATGTTTCTGCAAGTTTGGTCAACCCCATGTAAGTTATGGGGTAGTAACATCACACTTTTCAAAACGTGTTTTTCAGCCCGAAATAAACGCGTTTTTTCAGACAACTGAATCTCCTTGTAACAGCAAGGCTCAGAAGAGCCCACACACTCAGCCCTTAACCCCATTGTACAGAAAGTGTCAAAACGTGTTTTTCAGCAGAAATAAACATGTTTCTGCAAGTTTGGTCAACCCCATGTAAGTTATGGGGCAGTAACATCACACTTTTCAAAACGTGTTTTTCAGCCCGAAATAAACGCGTTTTTCAGACAACTGAATCTCCTTGTAACAGCAAGGCTCAGAAGAGCCCACACACTCAGCCCTTAACCCCAGTGTGCAGAAAGGGTCAAAACGTGTTTTTCAGCAGAAATAAACATGTTTCTGCAAGTTTGGTCAACCCCATGTAAGTTATGGGGAAGTAACATCACACTTTCAAAACGTGTTTTTCAGCCCGAAATAAATGCGTTTTTTCAGACAACTGAATCTCCTTGTAACAGCAAGGCTCAGAAGAGCCCACACACTCAGCCCTTAACCCCAGTGTGCAGAAAGGGTCAAAATGTGTTTTTCAGCAGATATAAACATGTTTCTGCAAGTTTGGTCAACCCCATGTAAGTTATGGGGCAGAAACATCACACTTTTCAAAACGTGTTTTTCAGCCCGAAATTAGCGCGTTTTTTCAGACAACTGAATCTCCTTGTAACAGCAAGGCTCAGAAGAGCCCACACACTCAGCCCTTAACCCAGTGTACAGAAAGTGTCAAAACGTGTTTTTCAGCAGAAATAAACATGTTTCTGCAAGTTTGGTCAACCCCATGTAAGTTATGGGGCAGTAACATCACACTTTTCAAAACGTGTTTTCAGCCCGAATAAGCGCGTTTTTTCAGACAACTGAATCTCCTTGTAACAGCAAGGCTCAGAAGTGCCCACACACTCAGCCCTTAACCCCAGTGTGCAGAAAGGGTCAAAACGTGTTTTTCAGCAGAAATAAACATGTTTCTGCAAGTTTGGTCAACCCCATGTAAGTTATGGGGCAGTAACATCACACTTTTCAAAACGTGTTTTCAGCCCGAACAAGCGCGTTTTTTCAGACAACTGAATCTCCTTGTAACAGCAAGGCTCAGAAGAGCCCACACACTCAGCCCTTAACCCCAGTGTACAGAAAGTGTCAAAACGTGTTTTTCAGCAGAAATAAACATGTTTCTGCAAGTTTGGTCAACCCCATGTAAGTTATGGAGCAGTAACATCACACTTTTCAAAACGTGTTTTTCAGCCGAAATAAACGCGTTTTTTCAGACAACTGAATCTCCTTGTAACAGCAAGGCTCAGAAGAGCCCACACACTCAGCCCTTTAACCCCAGTGTGCAGAAAGGGTCAAAACGTGTTTTTCAGCAGAAATAAACATGTTTCTGCAAGTTTGGTCAACCCCATGTAAGTTATGGAGCAGTAACATCACACTTTCAAAATATGTTTTTCAGCCCGAAATAAACACGTTTTTTCAGACAACTGAATCTCCTTGTAACAGCAAGGCTCAGAAGAGCCCACACACTCAGCCCTTAACCCCAGTGTGCAGAAAGTGTCAAAACGTGTTTTTCAGCAGAAATAAACATGTTTCTGCAAGTTTGGTCAACCCATGTAAGTTATGGGGCAGTAACATCAAACTTTTCAAAACGTGTTTTTCAGCCCGAAATAAGCGCGTTTTTTCAGACAACTGAATCTCCTTGAAACAGCAAGGCTCAGAAGAGCCACACACTCAGCCCTTAACCCCAGTGTACAGAAAGTGTCAAAACGTGTTTTTCAGCAGAAATAAACATGTTTCTGCAAGTTTGGTCAACCCCATGTAAGTTATGGGGCAGTAACATCACACTTTTCAAAACGTGTTTTTCAGCCCGAAATAAACGCGTTTTTTCAGACAACTAAATCTCCTTGTAACAGCAAGGCTCAGAAGAGCCCACACACTCAGCCCTTAACCCAGTGTACAGAAAGTGTCAAAACGTGTTTTTCAGGAGAAATAAACATGTTTCTGCAAGTTTGGTCAACCCCATGTAAGTTATGGGGCAGTAACATCACACTTTTCAAAACGTGTTTTTCAGCCCGAAATAAACGCGTTTTTTCAGACAACTGAATCTCCTTGTAACAGCAAGGCTCAGAAGAGCCCACACGCTCAGCCCTTAACCCCAGTGTGCAGAAAGGGTCAAAACGTGTTTTTCAGCAGAAATAAACATGTTTCTGCAAGTTTGGTCAACCCCATGTAAGTTATGGGGCAGTAACATCACACTTTTCAAAACGTGTTTTCAGCCCGAAATAAATGCGTTTTTTCAGACAACTGAATCTCCTTGTAACAGCAAGGCTCAGAAGAGCCCACACACTCAGCCCTTAACCCCAGTGTGCAGAAAGGGTCAAAACGTGTTTTTCAGCAGATATAAACATGTTTCTGCAAGTTTGGTCAACCCCATGTAAGTTATGGGGCAGAAACATCACACTTTTCAAAACGTGTTTTTCAGCCCGAAATTAGCGCGTTTTTTCAGACAACTGAATCTCCTTGTAACAGCAAGGCTCAGAAGAGCCCACACACTCAGCCCTTAACCCCAGTGTACAGAAAGTGTCAAACGTGTTTTTCAGCAGAAATAAACATGTTTCTACAAGTTTGGTCAACCCCATGTAAGTTATGGGGCAGTAACATCACACTTTTCAAAACGTGTTTTTCAGCCCGAAATAAACGCATTTTTTCAGACAACTGAATCTCCTTGTAACAGCAAGGCTCAGAAGAGCCCACACACTCAGCCCTTAACCCCAGTGTACAGAAAGTGTCAAAACGTGTTTTTCAGCAGAAATAAACATGTTTCTGCAAGTTTGGTCAACCCCATGTAAGTTATGGGGCAGTAACATCACACTTTTCAAAACGTGTTTTTCAGCCCGAAATAAGCGCGTTTTTCAGACAACTGAATCTCCTTGTAACAGCAAGGCTCAGAAGTGCCCACACACTCAGCCCTTAACCCCAGTGTGCAGAAAGGGTCAAAACGTGTTTTTCAGCAGAAATAAACATGTTTCTGCAAGTTTGGTCAACCCCATGTAAGTTATGGGGCAGTAACATCACACTTTTCAAAACGTGTTTTTCAGCCCGAAATAAGCGCGTTTTTTCAGACAACTGAATCTCCTTGTAACAGCAAGGCTCAGAAGAGCCCACACACTCAGCCCTTAACCCCAGTGTACAGAAAGTGTCAAAACGTGTTTTTCAGCAGAAATAAACATGTTTCTGCAAGTTTGGTCAACCCCATGTAAGTTATGGAGCAGTAACATCACACTTTTCAAAACGTGTTTTTCAGCCCGAAATAAACGCGTTTTTTCAGACAACTGAATCTCCTTGTAACAGCAAGGCTCAGAAGAGCCCACACACTCAGCCCTTAACCCCAGTGTGCAGAAAGGGTCAAAACGTGTTTTTCAGCAGAAATAAACATGTTTCTGCAAGTTTGGTCAACCCCATGTAAGTTATGGGGCAGTAACATCACACTTTTCAAAACGTGTTTTTCAGCCCGAAATAAACGCGTTTTTTCAGACAACTGAATCTCCTTGTAACAGCAAGGCTCAGAAGAGCCCACACACTCAGCCCTTAACCCCAGTGTGCAGAAAGGGTCAAAACGTGTTTTTCAGCAGAAATAAACATGTTTCTGCAAGTTTGGTCAATCCCATGTAAGTTATGGGGCAGTAACATCACACTTTTCAAAATATGTTTTTCAGCCCGAAATAAACGCGTTTTTTCAGACAACTGAATCTCCTTGTAACAGTAAGGCTCAGAAGAGCCCACACACTCAGCCCTTAACCCCAGTGTGCAGAAAGGGTCAAAACGTGTTTTTCAGCAGAAATAAACATGTTTCTGCAAGTTTTGTCAACCCCATGTAAGTTATGGGGCAGTAACATCACACTTTTCAAAACGTGTTTTTCAGCCCGAAATAAACGCGTTTTTTCAGACAACTGAATCTCCTTGTAACAGCAAGGCTCAGAAGAGCCCACACACTCAGCCCTTAACCCCAGTGTGCAGAAAGGGTCAAAACGTGTTTTTCAGCAGAAATAAACATGTTTCTGCAAGTTTTGTCAACCCCATGTAAGTTATGGGGCAGTAACATCACACTTTTCAAAACGTGTTTTTCAGCCCGAAATAAACGCGTTTTTTCAGACAACTGAATCTCCTTGTAACAGCAAGGCTCAGAAGAGCCCACACACTCAGCCCTTAACCCCAGTGTACAGAAAGTGTCAAAACGTGTTTTTCAGCAGAAATAAACATGTTTCTGCAAGTTTGGTCAACCCCATGTAAGTTATGGGGCAGTAACATCACACTTTTCAAAACGTGTTTTTCAGCCCGAAATAAGCGCGTTTTTTCAGACAACTGAATCTCCTTGTAACAGCAAGGCTCAGAAGAGCCCACACACTCAGCCCTTAACCCCAGTGTACAGAAAGTGTCAAAACGTGTTTTTCAGCAGAAATAAACATGTTTCTGCAAGTTTGGTCAACCCCATGTAAGTTATGGGGCAGTAACATCACACTTTTCAAAACGTGTTTTTCAGCCCGAAATAAACGCGTTTTTCAGACAACTGAATCTCCTTGTAACAGCAAGGCTCAGAAGAGCCCACACACTCAGCCCTTAACCCCAGTGTACAGAAAGTGTCAAAACGTTTTTTTCAGCAGAAATAAACATGTTTCTGCAAGTTTGGTCAACCCCATGTAAGTTATGGGGCAGTAACATCACACTTTTCAAAACGTGTTTTTCAGCCCGAAATAAACGCGTTTTTTCAGACAACTGAATCTCCTTGTAACAGCAAGGCTCAGAAGAGCCCACACACTCAGCCCTTAACCCCAGTGTACAGAAAGTGTCAAAACGTGTTTTTCAGCAGAAATAAACATGTTTCTGCAAGTTTGGTCAACCCCATGTAAGTTATGGGGCAGTAACATCACACTTTTCAAAACGTGTTTTTCAGCCTGAAATAAACGCGTTTTTTCAGACAACTGAATCTCCTTGTAACAGCAAGGCTCAGAAGAGACCACACACTCAGCCCTTAACCCCAGTGTGCAGAAAGGGTCAAAACGTGTTTTTCAGCAGAAATAAACATGTTTCTGTAAGTTTGGTCAACCCCATGTAAGTTATGGGGCAGAAATTATCACACTTTTCAAAACGTGTTTTTCAGCCCGAAATTAGCGCGTTTTTTCAGACAACTGAATCTCCTTGTAACAGCAAGGCTCAGAAGAGCCCACACACTCAGCCCTTAACCCCATTGTACAGAAAGTGTCAAAACGTGTTTTTCAGCAGAAATAAACATGTTTCTGCAAGTTTGGTCAACCCCATGTAAGTTATGGGGCAGTAACATCACACTTTTCAAAACGTGTTTTTCAGCCCGAAATAAACGCGTTTTTTCAGACAACTGAATCTCCTTGTAACAGTAAGGCTCAGAAGAACCCACACACTCAGCCCTTAACCCCAGTGTGCAGAAAGGGTCAAAACGTGTTTTTCAGCAGAAATAAACATGTTTCTGCAAGTTTGGTCAACCCCATGTAAGTTATGGGGCAGTAACATCACACTTTTCAAAACGTGTTTTTCAGCCCGAAATAAACGCGTTTTTTCAGACAACTGAATCTCCTTGTAACAGCAAGGCTCAGAAGAGCCCACACACTCAGCCCTTAACCCCAGTGTGCAGAAAGTGTCAAAACGTGTTTTTCAGCAGAAATAAACATGTTTCTGCAAGTTTGGTCAACCCCATGTAAGTTATGGGGCAGTAACATCAAACTTTTCAAAACGTGTTTTTCAGCCCGAAATAAACGCGTTTTTTCAGACAACTGAATCTCCTTGTAACAGCAAGGCTCAGAAGAGCCCACACACTCAGCCCTTAACCCCAGTGTACAGAAAGTGTCAAAACGTGTTTTTCAGCAGAAATAAACATGTTTCTGCAAGTTTGGTCAATCCCATGTAAGTTATGGGGCAGTAACATCACACTTTTCAAAATATGTTTTTCAGCCCGAAATAAACGCGTTTTTTCAGACAACTGAATCTCCTTGTAACAGTAAGGCTCAGAAGAACCCACACACTCAGCCCTTAACCCCAGTGTGCAGAAAGGGTCAAAACGTGTTTTTCAGCAGAAATAAACATGTTTCTGCAAGTTTGGTCAACCCCATGTAAGTTATGGGGCAGTAACATCACACTTTTCAAAACGTGTTTTTCAGCCCGAAATAAACGCGTTTTTTCAGACAACTGAATCTCCTTGTAACAGCAAGGCTCAGAAGAGCCCACACACTCAGCCCTTAACCCCAGTGTGCAGAAAGTGTCAAAACGTGTTTTTCAGCAGAAATAAACATGTTTCTGCAAGTTTGGTCAACCCCATGTAAGTTATGGGGCAGTAACATCAAACTTTTCAAAACGTGTTTTTCAGCCCGAAATAAACGCGTTTTTTCAGACAACTGAATCTCCTTGTAACAGCAAGGCTCAGAAGAGCCCACACACTCAGCCCTTAACCCCAGTGTACAGAAAGTGTCAAAACGTGTTTTTCAGCAGAAATAAACATGTTTCTGCAAGTTTGGTCAACCCCATGTAAGTTATGGGGCAGTAACATCACACTTTTCAAAACGTGTTTTTCAGCCCGAAATAAGCGCGTTTTTTCAGACAACTGAATCTCCTTGTAACAGCAAGGCTCAGAAGAGCCCACACACTCAGCCCTTAACCCCAGTGTACAGAAAGTGTCAAAACGTGTTTTTCAGGAGAAATAAACATGTTTCTGCAAGTTTGGTCAACCCCATGTAAGTTATGGGGCAGTAACATCACAATTTTCAAAACGTGTTTTTCAGCCCGAAATAAACGCGTTTTTTCAGACAACTGAATCTCCTTGTAACAGCAAGGCTCAGAAGAGCCCACACACTCAGCCTTTTACCCCAGTGTGCAGAAAGGGTCAAAACGTGTTTTTCAGCAGAAATAAACATGTTTCTGCAAGTTTGGTCAACCCCATGTAAGTTATGGGGCAGTAACATCACACTTTTCAAAACGTGTTTTTCAGCCTGAAATAAACGCGTTTTTTCAGACAACTGAATCTCCTTGTAACAGCAAGGCTCAGAAGAGCCCACACACTCAGCCCTTAACCCCAGTGTGCAGAAAGGGTCAAAACGTGTTTTTCAGCAGAAATAAACATGTTTCTGCAAGTTTGGTCAACCCCATGTAAGTTATGGGGCAGTAACATCACACTTTTCAAAACGTGTTTTTCAGCCCGAAATAAACGCGTTTTTTCAGACAACTGAATCTCCTTGTAACAGCAAGGCTCAGAAGAGCCCACACACTCAGCCCTTAACCCCAGTGTACAGAAAGTGTCAAAACGTGTTTTTCAGCAGAAATAAACATGTTTCTGCAAGTTTGGTCAACCCCATGTAAGTTATGGGGCAGTAACATCACACTTTTCAAAACGTGTTTTTCAGCCCGAAATAAACGCGTTTTTTCAGACAACTGAATCTCCTTGTAACAGCAAGGCTCAGAAGAGCCCACACGCTCAGCCCTTAACCCCAGTGTGCAGAAAGGGTCAAAACGTGTTTTTCAGCAGAAATAAACATGTTTCTGCAAGTTTGGTCAACCCCATGTAAGTTATGGGGCAGTAACATCACACTTTTCAAAACGTGTTTTTCAGCCCGAAATAAATGCGTTTTTTCAGACAACTGAATCTCCTTGTAACAGCAAGGCTCAGAAGAGCCCACACACTCAGCCCTTAACCCCAGTGTGCAGAAAGGGTCAAAACGTGTTTTTCAGCAGATATAAACATGTTTCTGCAAGTTTGGTCAACCCCATGTAAGTTATGGGGCAGAAACATCACACTTTTCAAAACGTGTTTTTCAGCCCGAAATTAGCGCGTTTTTTCAGACAACTGAATCTCCTTGTAACAGCAAGGCTCAGAAGAGCCCACACACTCAGCCCTTAACCCCAGTGTACAGAAAGTGTCAAAACGTGTTTTTCAGCAGAAATAAACATGTTTCTACAAGTTTGGTCAACCCCATGTAAGTTATGGGGCAGTAACATCACACTTTTCAAAACGTGTTTTTCAGCCCGAAATAAACGCATTTTTTCAGACAACTGAATCTCCTTGTAACAGCAAGGCTCAGAAGAGCCCACACACTCAGCCCTTAACCCCAGTGTACAGAAAGTGTCAAAACGTGTTTTTCAGCAGAAATAAACATGTTTCTGCAAGTTTGGTCAACCCCATGTAAGTTATGGGGCAGTAACATCACACTTTTCAAAACGTGTTTTTCAGCCCGAAATAAGCGCGTTTTTTCAGACAACTGAATCTCCTTGTAACAGCAAGGCTCAGAAGTGCCCACACACTCAGCCCTTAACCCCAGTGTGCAGAAAGGGTCAAAACGTGTTTTTCAGCAGAAATAAACATGTTTCTGCAAGTTTGGTCAACCCCATGTAAGTTATGGGGCAGTAACATCACACTTTTCAAAACGTGTTTTTCAGCCCGAAATAAGCGCGTTTTTTCAGACAACTGAATCTCCTTGTAACAGCAAGGCTCAGAAGAGCCCACACACTCAGCCCTTAACCCCAGTGTACAGAAAGTGTCAAAACGTGTTTTTCAGCAGAAATAAACATGTTTCTGCAAGTTTGGTCAACCCCATGTAAGTTATGGAGCAGTAACATCACACTTTTCAAAACGTGTTTTTCAGCCCGAAATAAACGCGTTTTTTCAGACAACTGAATCTCCTTGTAACAGCAAGGCTCAGAAGAGCCCACACACTCAGCCCTTAACCCCAGTGTGCAGAAAGGGTCAAAACGTGTTTTTCAGCAGAAATAAACATGTTTCTGCAAGTTTGGTCAACCCCATGTAAGTTATGGGGCAGTAACATCACACTTTTCAAAACGTGTTTTTCAGCCCGAAATAAACGCGTTTTTTCAGACAACTGAATCTCCTTGTAACAGCAAGGCTCAGAAGAGCCCACACACTCAGCCCTTAACCCCAGTGTGCAGAAAGGGTCAAAACGTGTTTTTCAGCAGAAATAAACATGTTTCTGCAAGTTTGGTCAATCCCATGTAAGTTATGGGGCAGTAACATCACACTTTTCAAAATATGTTTTTCAGCCCGAAATAAACGCGTTTTTTCAGACAACTGAATCTCCTTGTAACAGTAAGGCTCAGAAGAGCCCACACACTCAGCCCTTAACCCCAGTGTGCAGAAAGGGTCAAAACGTGTTTTTCAGCAGAAATAAACATGTTTCTGCAAGTTTTGTCAACCCCATGTAAGTTATGGGGCAGTAACATCACACTTTTCAAAACGTGTTTTTCAGCCCGAAATAAACGCGTTTTTTCAGACAACTGAATCTCCTTGTAACAGCAAGGCTCAGAAGAGCCCACACACTCAGCCCTTAACCCCAGTGTGCAGAAAGGGTCAAAACGTGTTTTTCAGCAGAAATAAACATGTTTCTGCAAGTTTTGTCAACCCCATGTAAGTTATGGGGCAGTAACATCACACTTTTCAAAACGTGTTTTTCAGCCCGAAATAAACGCGTTTTTTCAGACAACTGAATCTCCTTGTAACAGCAAGGCTCAGAAGAGCCCACACACTCAGCCCTTAACCCCAGTGTACAGAAAGTGTCAAAACGTGTTTTTCAGCAGAAATAAACATGTTTCTGCAAGTTTGGTCAACCCCATGTAAGTTATGGGGCAGTAACATCACACTTTTCAAAACGTGTTTTTCAGCCCGAAATAAGCGCGTTTTTTCAGACAACTGAATCTCCTTGTAACAGCAAGGCTCAGAAGAGCCCACACACTCAGCCCTTAACCCCAGTGTACAGAAAGTGTCAAAACGTGTTTTTCAGCAGAAATAAACATGTTTCTGCAAGTTTGGTCAACCCCATGTAAGTTATGGGGCAGTAACATCACACTTTTCAAAACGTGTTTTTCAGCCCGAAATAAACGCGTTTTTTCAGACAACTGAATCTCCTTGTAACAGCAAGGCTCAGAAGAGCCCACACACTCAGCCCTTAACCCCAGTGTACAGAAAGTGTCAAAACGTTTTTTTCAGCAGAAATAAACATGTTTCTGCAAGTTTGGTCAACCCCATGTAAGTTATGGGGCAGTAACATCACACTTTTCAAAACGTGTTTTTCAGCCCGAAATAAACGCGTTTTTTCAGACAACTGAATCTCCTTGTAACAGCAAGGCTCAGAAGAGCCCACACACTCAGCCCTTAACCCCAGTGTACAGAAAGTGTCAAAACGTGTTTTTCAGCAGAAATAAACATGTTTCTGCAAGTTTGGTCAACCCCATGTAAGTTATGGGGCAGTAACATCACACTTTTCAAAACGTGTTTTTCAGCCTGAAATAAACGCGTTTTTTCAGACAACTGAATCTCCTTGTAACAGCAAGGCTCAGAAGAGACCACACACTCAGCCCTTAACCCCAGTGTGCAGAAAGGGTCAAAACGTGTTTTTCAGCAGAAATAAACATGTTTCTGTAAGTTTGGTCAACCCCATGTAAGTTATGGGGCAGAAATTATCACACTTTTCAAAACGTGTTTTTCAGCCCGAAATTAGCGCGTTTTTTCAGACAACTGAATCTCCTTGTAACAGCAAGGCTCAGAAGAGCCCACACACTCAGCCCTTAACCCCATTGTACAGAAAGTGTCAAAACGTGTTTTTCAGCAGAAATAAACATGTTTCTGCAAGTTTGGTCAACCCCATGTAAGTTATGGGGCAGTAACATCACACTTTTCAAAACGTGTTTTTCAGCCCGAAATAAACGCGTTTTTTCAGACAACTGAATCTCCTTGTAACAGTAAGGCTCAGAAGAACCCACACACTCAGCCCTTAACCCCAGTGTGCAGAAAGGGTCAAAACGTGTTTTTCAGCAGAAATAAACATGTTTCTGCAAGTTTGGTCAACCCCATGTAAGTTATGGGGCAGTAACATCACACTTTTCAAAACGTGTTTTTCAGCCCGAAATAAACGCGTTTTTTCAGACAACTGAATCTCCTTGTAACAGCAAGGCTCAGAAGAGCCCACACACTCAGCCCTTAACCCCAGTGTGCAGAAAGTGTCAAAACGTGTTTTTCAGCAGAAATAAACATGTTTCTGCAAGTTTGGTCAACCCCATGTAAGTTATGGGGCAGTAACATCAAACTTTTCAAAACGTGTTTTTCAGCCCGAAATAAACGCGTTTTTTCAGACAACTGAATCTCCTTGTAACAGCAAGGCTCAGAAGAGCCCACACACTCAGCCCTTAACCCCAGTGTACAGAAAGTGTCAAAACGTGTTTTTCAGCAGAAATAAACATGTTTCTGCAAGTTTGGTCAATCCCATGTAAGTTATGGGGCAGTAACATCACACTTTTCAAAATATGTTTTTCAGCCCGAAATAAACGCGTTTTTTCAGACAACTGAATCTCCTTGTAACAGTAAGGCTCAGAAGAACCCACACACTCAGCCCTTAACCCCAGTGTGCAGAAAGGGTCAAAACGTGTTTTTCAGCAGAAATAAACATGTTTCTGCAAGTTTGGTCAACCCCATGTAAGTTATGGGGCAGTAACATCACACTTTTCAAAACGTGTTTTTCAGCCCGAAATAAACGCGTTTTTTCAGACAACTGAATCTCCTTGTAACAGCAAGGCTCAGAAGAGCCCACACACTCAGCCCTTAACCCCAGTGTGCAGAAAGTGTCAAAACGTGTTTTTCAGCAGAAATAAACATGTTTCTGCAAGTTTGGTCAACCCCATGTAAGTTATGGGGCAGTAACATCAAACTTTTCAAAACGTGTTTTTCAGCCCGAAATAAACGCGTTTTTTCAGACAACTGAATCTCCTTGTAACAGCAAGGCTCAGAAGAGCCCACACACTCAGCCCTTAACCCCAGTGTACAGAAAGTGTCAAAACGTGTTTTTCAGCAGAAATAAACATGTTTCTGCAAGTTTGGTCAACCCCATGTAAGTTATGGGGCAGTAACATCACACTTTTCAAAACGTGTTTTTCAGCCCGAAATAAGCGCGTTTTTTCAGACAACTGAATCTCCTTGTAACAGCAAGGCTCAGAAGAGCCCACACACTCAGCCCTTAACCCCAGTGTACAGAAAGTGTCAAAACGTGTTTTTCAGGAGAAATAAACATGTTTCTGCAAGTTTGGTCAACCCCATGTAAGTTATGGGGCAGTAACATCACAATTTTCAAAACGTGTTTTTCAGCCCGAAATAAACGCGTTTTTTCAGACAACTGAATCTCCTTGTAACAGCAAGGCTCAGAAGAGCCCACACACTCAGCCTTTTACCCCAGTGTGCAGAAAGGGTCAAAACGTGTTTTTCAGCAGAAATAAACATGTTTCTGCAAGTTTGGTCAACCCCATGTAAGTTATGGGGCAGTAACATCACACTTTTCAAAACGTGTTTTTCAGCCTGAAATAAACGCGTTTTTTCAGACAACTGAATCTCCTTGTAACAGCAAGGCTCAGAAGAGCCCACACACTCAGCCCTTAACCCCAGTGTGCAGAAAGGGTCAAAACGTGTTTTTCAGCAGAAATAAACATGTTTCTGCAAGTTTGGTCAACCCCATGTAAGTTATGGGGCAGTAACATCACACTTTTCAAAACGTGTTTTTCAGCCCGAAATAAACGCGTTTTTTCAGACAACTGAATCTCCTTGTAACAGCAAGGCTCAGAAGAGCCCACACACTCAGCCCTTAACCCCAGTGTACAGAAAGTGTCAAAACGTGTTTTTCAGCAGAAATAAACATGTTTCTGCAAGTTTGGTCAACCCCATGTAAGTTATGGGGCAGTAACATCACACTTTTCAAAACGTGTTTTTCAGCCTGAAATAAACGCGTTTTTTCAGACAACTGAATCTCCTTGTAACAGCAAGGCTCAGAAGAGCCCACACACTCAGCCCTTAACCCCAGTGTGCAGAAAGGGTCAAAACGTGTTTTTCAGCAGAAATAAACATGTTTCTGTAAGTTTGGTCAACCCCATGTAAGTTATGGGGCAGAAATTATCACACTTTTCAAAACGTGTTTTTCAGCCCGAAATTAGCGCGTTTTTTCAGACAACTGAATCTCCTTGTAACAGCAAGGCTCAGAAGAGCCCACACACTCAGCCCTTAACCCCATTGTACAGAAAGTGTCAAAACGTGTTTTTCAGCAGAAATAAACATGTTTCTGCAAGTTTGGTCAACCCCATGTAAGTTATGGAGCAGTAACATCACACTTTTCAAAACGTGTTTTTCAGCCCGAAATAAACGCGTTTTTTCAGACAACTGAATCTCCTTGTAACAGCAAGGCTCAGAAGAGCCCACACACTCAGCCCTTA
This sequence comes from Lepisosteus oculatus, assembly GCF_040954835.1. Taxonomy (NCBI): domain Eukaryota; kingdom Metazoa; phylum Chordata; class Actinopteri; order Semionotiformes; family Lepisosteidae; genus Lepisosteus; species Lepisosteus oculatus. The sequence continues at coordinate 22,690 of NW_027168250.1, forward strand.
ACCCCAGTGTGCAGAAAGGGTCAAAACGTGTTTTTCAGCAGAAATAAACATGTTTCTGCAAGTTTGGTCAACCCCATGTAAGTTATGGGGCAGTAACATCACACTTTTCAAAACGTGTTTTTCAGCCCGAAATAAACGCGTTTTTTCAGACAACTGAATCTCCTTGTAACAGCAAGGCTCAGAAGAGCCCACACACTCAGCCCTTAACCCCAGTGTGCAGAAAGGGTCAAAACGTGTTTTTCAGCAGAAATAAACATGTTTCTGCAAGTTTGGTCAATCCCATGTAAGTTATGGGGCAGTAACATCACACTTTTCAAAATATGTTTTTCAGCCCGAAATAAACGCGTTTTTTCAGACAACTGAATCTCCTAGTAACAGTAAGGCTCAGAAGAACCCACACACTCAGCCCTTAACCCCAGTGTGCAGAAATGGTCAAAACGTGTTTTTCAGCAGAAATAAACATGTTTCTGCAAGTTTGGTCAACCCCATGTAAGTTATGGGGCAGTAACATCACACTTTTCAAAACGTGTTTTTCAGCCCGAAATAAACGCGTTTTTTCAGACAACTGAATCTCCTTGTAACAGCAAGGCTCAGAAGAGCCCACACACTCAGCCCTTAACCCCAGTGTGCAGAAAGTGTCAAAACGTGTTTTTCAGCAGAAATAAACATGTTTCTGCAAGTTTGGTCAACCCCATGTAAGTTATGGGGCAGTAACATCAAACTTTTCAAAACGTGTTTTTCAGCCCGAAATAAACGCGTTTTTTCAGACAACTGAATCTCCTTGTAACAGCAAGGCTCAGAAGAGCCCACACACTCAGCCCTTAACCCCAGTGTACAGAAAGTGTCAAAACGTGTTTTTCAGCAGAAATAAACATGTTTCTGCAAGTTTGGTCAACCCCATGTAAGTTATGGGGCAGTAACATCACACTTTTCAAAACGTGTTTTTCAGCCCGAAATAAGCGCGTTTTTTCAGACAACTGAATCTCCTTGTAACAGCAAGGCTCAGAAGAGCCCACACACTCAGCCCTTAACCCCAGTGTACAGAAAGTGTCAAAACGTGTTTTTCAGGAGAAATAAACATGTTTCTGCAAGTTTGGTCAACCCCATGTAAGTTATGGGGCAGTAACATCACAATTTTCAAAACGTGTTTTTCAGCCCAAAATAAACGCGTTTTTTCAGACAACTGAATCTCCTTGTAACAGCAAGGCTCAGAAGAGCCCACACACTCAGCCTTTTACCCCAGTGTGCAGAAAGTGTCAAAACGTGTTTTTCAGCAGAAATAAACATGTTTCTGCAAGTTTGGTCAACCCCATGTAAGTTATGGGGCAGTAACATCACACTTTTCAAAACGTGTTTTTCAGCCTGAAATAAACGCGTTTTTTCAGACAACTGAATCTCCTTGTAACAGCAAGGCTCAGAAGAGCCCACACACTCAGCCCTTAACCCCAGTGTGCAGAAAGGGTCAAAACGTGTTTTTCAGCAGAAATAAACATGTTTCTGCAAGTTTGGTCAACCCCATGTAAGTTATGGGGCAGAAATTATCACACTTTTCAAAACGTGTTTTTCAGCCCGAAATTAGCGCGTTTTTTCAGACAACTGAATCTCCTTGTAACAGCAAGGCTCAGAAGAGCCCACACACTCAGCCCTTAACCCCATTGTACAGAAAGTGTCAAAACGTGTTTTTCAGCAGAAATAAACATGTTTCTGCAAGTTTGGTCAACCCCATGTAAGTTATGGGGCAGTAACATCACACTTTTCAAAACGTGTTTTTCAGCCCGAAATAAACGCGTTTTTTCAGACAACTGAATCTCCTTGTAACAGCAAGGCTCAGAAGTGCCCACACACTCAGCCCTTAACCCCAGTGTGCAGAAAGGGTCAAAACGTGTTTTTCAGCAGAAATAAACATGTTTCTGCAAGTTTGGTCAACCCCATGTAAGTTATGGGGCAGTAACATCACACTTTTCAAAACGTGTTTTTCAGCCCGAAATAAGCGCGTTTTTTCAGACAACTGAATCTCCTTGTAACAGCAAGGCTCAGAAGAGCCCACACACTCAGCCCTTAACCCCAGTGTACAGAAAGTGTCAAAACGTGTTTTTCAGCAGAAATAAACATGTTTCTGCAAGTTTGGTCAACCCCATGTAAGTTATGGGGCAGTAACATCACACTTTTCAAAACGTGTTTTTCAGCCCGAAATAAACGCGTTTTTTCAGACAACTGAATCTCCTTGTAACAGCAAGGCTCAGAAGAGCCCACACACTCAGCCCTTAACCCCAGTGTGCAGAAAGGGTCAAAACGTGTTTTTCAGCAGAAATAAACATGTTTCTGCAAGTTTGGTCAATCCCATGTAAGTTATGGGGCAGTAACATCACACTTTTCAAAATATGTTTTTCAGCCCGAAATAAACGCGTTTTTTCAGACAACTGAATCTCCTTGTAACAGCAAGGCTCAGAAGAACCCACACACTCAGCCCTTAACCCCAGTGTGCAGAAAGGGTCAAAACGTGTTTTTCAGCAGAAATAAACATGTTTCTGCAAGTTTGGTCAACCCCATGTAAGTTATGGGGCAGTAACATCACACTTTTCAAAATATGTTTTTCAGCCCGAAATAAACGCGTTTTTTCAGACAACTGAATCTCCTTGTAACAGTAAGGCTCAGAAGAACCCACACACTCAGCCCTTAACCCCAGTGTGCAGAAAGGGTCAAAACGTGTTTTTCAGCAGAAATAAACATGTTTCTGCAAGTTTGGTCAACCCCATGTAAGTTATGGGGCAGTAACATCACACTTTTCAAAACGTGTTTTTCAGCCCGAAATAAACGCGTTTTTTCAGACAACTGAATCTCCTTGTAACAGCAAGGCTCAGAAGAGCCCACACACTCAGCCCTTAACCCCAGTGTGCAGAAAGTGTCAAAACGTGTTTTTCAGCAGAAATAAGCATGTTTCTGCAAGTTTGGTCAACCCCATGTAAGTTATGGGGCAGTAACATCAAACTTTTCAAAACGTGTTTTTCAGCCCGAAATAAACGCGTTTTTTCAGACAACTGAATCTCCTTGTAACAGCAAGGCTCAGAAGAGCCCACACACTCAGCCCTTAACCCCAGTGTACAGAAAGTGTCAAAACGTGTTTTTCAGCAGAAATAAACATGTTTCTGCAAGTTTGGTCAACCCCATGTAAGTTATGGGGCAGTAACATCACACTTTTCAAAACGTGTTTTTCAGCCCGAAATAAACGCGTTTTTTCAGACAACTGAATCTCCTTGTAACAGCAAGGCTCAGAAGAGCCCACACACTCAGCCCTTAACCCCAGTGTGCAGAAAGGGTCAAAACGTGTTTTTCAGCAGAAATAAACATGTTTCTGCAAGTTTGGTCAACCCCATGTAAGTTATGGGGCAGTAACATCACACTTTTCAAAACGTGTTTTTCAGCCCGAAATAAACGCGTTTTTTCAGACAACTGAATCTCCTTGTAACAGCAAGGCTCAGAAGAGCCCACACACTCAGCCCTTAACCCCAGTGTACAGAAAGTGTCAAAACGTGTTTTTCAGCAGAAATAAACATGTTTCTGCAAGTTTGGTCAACCCCATGTAAGTTTTGGGGCAGTAACATCACACTTTTCAAAACGTGTTTTTCAGCCTGAAATAAACGCGTTTTTTCAGACAACTGAATCTCCTTGTAACAGCAAGGCTCAGAAGAGCCCACACACTCAGCCCTTAACCCCAGTGTGCAGAAAGGGTCAAAACGTGTTTTTCAGCAGAAATAAACATGTTTCTGTAAGTTTGGTCAACCCCATGTAAGTTATGGGGCAGAAATTATCACACTTTTCAAAACGTGTTTTTCAGCCCGAAATTAGCGCGTTTTTTCAGACAACTGAATCTCCTTGTAACAGCAAGGCTCAGAAGAGCCCACACACTCAGCCCTTAACCCCATTGTACAGAAAGTGTCAAAACGTGTTTTTCAGCAGAAATAAACATGTTTCTGCAAGTTTGGTCAACCCCATGTAAGTTATGGGGCAGTAACATCACACTTTTCAAAACGTGTTTTTCAGCCCGAAATAAACGCGTTTTTTCAGACAACTGAATCTCCTTGTAACAGCAAGGCTCAGAAGTGCCCACACACTCAGCCCTTAACCCCAGTGTGCAGAAAGGGTCAAAACGTGTTTTTCAGCAGAAATAAACATGTTTCTGCAAGTTTGGTCAACCCCATGTAAGTTATGGGGCAGTAACATCACACTTTTCAAAACGTGTTTTTCAGCCCGAAATAAGCGCGTTTTTTCAGACAACTGAATCTCCTTGTAACAGCAAGGCTCAGAAGAGCCCACACAGTCAGCCCTTAACCCCAGTGTACAGAAAGTGTCAAAACGTGTTTTTCAGCAGAAATAAACATGTTTCTGCAAGTTTGGTCAACCCCATGTAAGTTATGGAGCAGTAACATCACACTTTTCAAAACGTGTTTTTCAGCCCGAAATAAACGCGTTTTTTCAGATAACTGAATCTCCTTGTAACAGCAAGGCTCAGAAGAGCCCACACACTCAGCCCTTAACCCCAGTGTGCAGAAAGGGTCAAAACGTGTTTTTCAGCAGAAATAAACATGTTTCTGCAAGTTTGGTCAACCCCATGTAAGTTATGGGGCAGTAACATCACACTTTTCAAAACGTGTTTTTCAGCCCGAAATAAACGCGTTTTTTCAGACAACTGAATCTCCTTGTAACAGCAAGGCTCAGAAGAGCCCACACACTCAGCCCTTAACCCCAGTGTGCAGAAAGGGTCAAAACGTGTTTTTCAGCAGAAATAAACATGTTTCTGCAAGTTTGGTCAATCCCATGTAAGTTATGGGGCAGTAACATCACACTTTTCAAAATATGTTTTTCAGCCCGAAATAAACGCGTTTTTTCAGACAACTGAATCTCCTTGTAACAGTAAGGCTCAGAAGAACCCACACACTCAGCCCTTAACCCCAGTGTGCAGAAAGGGTCAAAACGTGTTTTTCAGCAGAAATAAACATGTTTCTGCAAGTTTGGTCAACCCCATGTAAGTTATGGGGCAGTAACATCACACTTTTCAAAACGTGTTTTTCAGCCCGAAATAAACGCGTTTTTTCAGACAACTGAATCTCCTTGTAACAGCAAGGCTCAGAAGAGCCCACACACTCAGCCCTTAACCCCAGTGTGCAGAAAGTGTCAAAACGTGTTTTTCAGCAGAAATAAACATGTTTCTGCAAGTTTGGTCAACCCCATGTAAGTTATGGGGCAGTAACATCAAACTTTTCAAAACGTGTTTTTCAGCCCGAAATAAACGCGTTTTTTCAGACAACTGAATCTCCTTGTAACAGCAAGGCTCAGAAGAGCCCACACACTCAGCCCTTAACCCCAGTGTACAGAAAGTGTCAAAACGTGTTTTTCAGCAGAAATAAACATGTTTCTGCAAGTTTGGTCAACCCCATGTAAGTTATGGGGCAGTAACATCACACTTTTCAAAACGTGTTTTTCAGCCCGAAATAAGCGCGTTTTTTCAGACAACTGAATCTCCTTGTAACAGCAAGGCTCAGAAGAGCCCACACACTCAGCCCTTAACCCCAGTGTACAGAAAGTGTCAAAACGTGTTTTTCAGGAGAAATAAACATGTTTCTGCAAGTTTGGTCAACCCCATGTAAGTTATGGGGCAGTAACATCACAATTTTCAAAACGTGTTTTTCAGCCCGAAATAAACGCGTTTTTTCAGACAACTGAATCTCCTTGTAACAGCAAGGCTCAGAAGAGCCCACACACTCAGCCTTTTACCCCAGTGTGCAGAAAGGGTCAAAACGTGTTTTTCAGCAGAAATAAACATGTTTCTGCAAGTTTGGTCAACCCCATGTAAGTTATGGGGCAGTAACATCACACTTTTCAAAACGTGTTTTTCAGCCTGAAATAAACGCGTTTTTTCAGACAACTGAATCTCCTTGTAACAGCAAGGCTCAGAAGAGCCCACACACTCAGCCCTTAACCCCAGTGTGCAGAAAGGGTCAAAACGTGTTTTTCAGCAGAAATAAACATGTTTCTGCAAGTTTGGTCAACCCCATGTAAGTTATGGGGCAGAAATTATCACACTTTTCAAAACGTGTTTTTCAGCCCGAAATTAGCGCGTTTTTTCAGACAACTGAATCTCCTTGTAACAGCAAGGCTCAGAAGAGCCCACACACTCAGCCCTTAACCCCAGTGTGCAGAAAGGGTCAAAACGTGTTTTTCAGCAGAAATAAACATGTTTCTGCAAGTTTGGTCAACCCCATGTAAGTTATGGGGCAGTAACATCACACTTTTCAAAACGTGTTTTTCAGCCCGAAATAAACGCGTTTTTTCAGACAACTGAATCTCCTTGTAACAGCAAGGCTCAGAAGAGCCCACACACTCAGCCCTTAACCCCAGTGTGCAGAAAGGGTCAAAACGTGTTTTTCAGCAGAAATAAACATGTTTCTGCAAGTTTGGTCAATCCCATGTAAGTTATGGGGCAGTAACATCACACTTTTCAAAATATGTTTTTCAGCCCGAAATAAACGCGTTTTTTCAGACAACTGAATCTCCTTGTAACAGTAAGGCTCAGAAGAACCCACACACTCAGCCCTTAACCCCAGTGTGCAGAAAGGGTCAAAACGTGTTTTTCAGCAGAAATAAACATGTTTCTGCAAGTTTGGTCAACCCCATGTAAGTTATGGGGCAGTAACATCACACTTTTCAAAACGTGTTTTTCAGCCCGAAATAAACGCGTTTTTTCAGACAACTGAATCTCCTTGTAACAGCAAGGCTCAGAAGAGCCCACACACTCAGCCCTTAACCCCAGTGTGCAGAAAGTGTCAAAACGTGTTTTTCAGCAGAAATAAACATGTTTCTGCAAGTTTGGTCAACCCCATGTAAGTTATGGGGCAGTAACATCAAACTTTTCAAAACGTGTTTTTCAGCCCGAAATAAACGCGTTTTTTCAGACAACTGAATCTCCTTGTAACAGCAAGGCTCAGAAGAGCCCACACACTCAGCCCTTAACCCCAGTGTACAGAAAGTGTCAAAACGTGTTTTTCAGCAGAAATAAACATGTTTCTGCAAGTTTGGTCAACCCCATGTAAGTTATGGGGCAGTAACATCACACTTTTCAAAACGTGTTTTTCAGCCCGAAATAAGCGCGTTTTTTCAGACAACTGAATCTCCTTGTAACAGCAAGGCTCAGAAGAGCCCACACACTCAGCCCTTAACCCCAGTGTACAGAAAGTGTCAAAACGTGTTTTTCAGGAGAAATAAACATGTTTCTGCAAGTTTGGTCAACCCCATGTAAGTTATGGGGCAGTAACATCACACTTTTCAAAACGTGTTTTTCAGCCCGAAATAAACGCGTTTTTTCAGACAACTGAATCTCCTTGTAACAGCAAGGCTCAGAAGAGCCCACACACTCAGCCTTTTACCCCAGTGTGCAGAAAGGGTCAAAACGTGTTTTTCAGCAGAAATAAACATGTTTCTGCAAGTTTGGTCAACCCCATGTAAGTTATGGGGCAGTAACATCACACTTTTCAAAACGTGTTTTTCAGCCTGAAATAAACGCGTTTTTTCAGACAACTGAATCTCCTTGTAACAGCAAGGCTCAGAAGAGCCCACACACTCAGCCCTTAACCCCAGTGTGCAGAAAGGGTCAAAACGTGTTTTTCAGCAGAAATAAACATGTTTCTGCAAGTTTGGTCAACCCCATGTAAGTTATGGGGCAGTAACATCACACTTTTCAAAACGTGTTTTTCAGCCCGAAATAAACGCGTTTTTTCAGACAACTGAATCTCCTTGTAACAGCAAGGCTCAGAAGTGCCCACACACTCAGCCCTTAACCCCAGTGTGCAGAAAGGGTCAAAACGTGTTTTTCAGCAGAAATAAACATGTTTCTGCAAGTTTGGTCAACCCCATGTAAGTTATGGGGCAGTAACATCACACTTTTCAAAACGTGTTTTTCAGCCCGAAATAAACGCGTTTTTTCAGACAACTGAATCTCCTTGTAACAGCAAGGCTCAGAAGTGCCCACACACTCAGCCCTTAACCCCAGTGTGCAGAAAGGGTCAAAACGTGTTTTTCAGCAGAAATAAACATGTTTCTGCAAGTTTGGTCAACCCCATGTAAGTTATGGGGCAGTAACATCACACTTTTCAAAACGTGTTTTTCAGCCCGAAATAAGCGCGTTTTTTCAGACAACTGAATCTCCTTGTAACAGCAAGGCTCAGAAGAGCCCACACACTCAGCCCTTAACCCCAGTGTACAGAAAGTGTCAAAACGTGTTTTTCAGCAGAAATAAACATGTTTCTGCAAGTTTGGTCAACCCCATGTAAGTTATGGAGCAGTAACATCACACTTTTCAAAACGTGTTTTTCAGCCCGAAATAAACGCGTTTTTTCAGACAACTGAATCTCCTTGTAACAGCAAGGCTCAGAAGAGCCCACACACTCAGCCCTTAACCCCAGTGTGCAGAAAGGGTCAAAACGTGTTTTTCAGCAGAAATAAACATGTTTCTGCAAGTTTGGTCAACCCCATGTAAGTTATGGGGCAGTAACATCACACTTTTCAAAACGTGTTTTTCAGCCCGAAATAAACGCGTTTTTTCAGACAACTGAATCTCCTTGTAACAGCAAGGCTCAGAAGAGCCCACACACTCAGCCCTTAACCCCAGTGTGCAGAAAGGGTCAAAACGTGTTTTTCAGCAGAAATAAACATGTTTCTGCAAGTTTGGTCAATCCCATGTAAGTTATGGGGCAGTAACATCACACTTTTCAAAATATGTTTTTCAGCCCGAAATAAACGCGTTTTTTCAGACAACTGAATCTCCTTGTAACAGCAAGGCTCAGAAGAACCCACACACTCAGCCCTTAACCCCAGTGTGCAGAAAGGGTCAAAACGTGTTTTTCAGCAGAAATAAACATGTTTCTGCAAGTTTGGTCAACCCCATGTAAGTTATGGGGCAGTAACATCACACTTTTCAAAACGTGTTTTTCAGCCCGAAATAAACGCGTTTTTTCAGACAACTGAATCTCCTTGTAACAGCAAGGCTCAGAAGAGCCCACACACTCAGCCCTTAACCCCAGTGTGCAGAAAGTGTCAAAACGTGTTTTTCAGCAGAAATAAACATGTTTCTGCAAGTTTGGTCAACCCCATGTAAGTTATGGGGCAGTAACATCAAACTTTTCAAAACGTGTTTTTCAGCCCGAAATAAACGCGTTTTTTCAGACAACTGAATCTCCTTGTAACAGCAAGGCTCAGAAGAGCCCACACACTCAGCCCTTAACCCCAGTGTACAGAAAGTGTCAAAACGTGTTTTTCAGCAGAAATAAACATGTTTCTGCAAGTTTGGTCAACCCCATGTAAGTTATGGGGCAGTAACATCACACTTTTCAAAACGTGTTTTTCAGCCCGAAATAAGCGCGTTTTTTCAGACAACTGAATCTCCTTGTAACAGCAAGGCTCAGAAGAGCCCACACACTCAGCCCTTAACCCCAGTGTACAGAAAGTGTCAAAACGTGTTTTTCAGCAGAAATAAACATGTTTCTGCAAGTTTGGTCAACCCCATGTAAGTTATGGGGCAGTAACATCACACTTTTCAAAACGTGTTTTTCAGCCCGAAATAAACGCGTTTTTTCAGACAACTGAATCTCCTTGTAACAGCAAGGCTCAGAAGAGCCCACACACTCAGCCCTTAACCCCAGTGTACAGAAAGTGTCAAAACGTGTTTTTCAGGAGAAATAAACATGTTTCTGCAAGTTTGGTCAACCCCATGTAAGTTATGGGGCAGTAACATCACAATTTTCAAAACGTGTTTTTCAGCCCGAAATAAACGCGTTTTTTCAGACAACTGAATCTCCTTGTAACAGCAAGGCTCAGAAGAGCCCACACACTCAGCCCTTAACCCCAGTGTACAGAAAGTGTCAAAACGTGTTTTTCAGCAGAAATAAACATGTTTCTGCAAGTTTGGTCAACCCCATGTAAGTTATGGGGCAGTAACATCACACTTTTCAAAACGTGTTTTTCAGCCCGAAATAAGCGCGTTTTTTCAGACAACTGAATCTCCTTGTAACAGCAAGGCTCAGAAGTGCCCACACACTCAGCCCTTAACCCCAGTGTGCAGAAAGGGTCAAAACGTGTTTTTCAGCAGAAATAAACATGTTTCTGCAAGTTTGGTCAACCCCATGTAAGTTATGGAGCAGTAACATCACACTTTTCAAAACGTGTTTTTCAGCCCGAAATAAACGCGTTTTTTCAGACAACTGAATCTCCTTGTAACAGCAAGGCTCAGAAGAGCCCACACACTCAGCCCTTAACCCCAGTGTGCAGAAAGGGTCAAAACGTGTTTTTCAGCAGAAATAAACATGTTTCTGCAAGTTTGGTCAACCCCATGTAAGTTATGGGGCAGTAACATCACACTTTTCAAAACGTGTTTTTCAGCCCGAAATAAACGCGTTTTTTCAGACAACTGAATCTCCTTGTAACAGCAAGGCTCAGAAGAGCCCACACACTCAGCCCTTAACCCCAGTGTGCAGAAAGGGTCAAAACGTGTTTTTCAGCAGAAATAAACATGTTTCTGCAAGTTTGGTCAATCCCATGTAAGTTATGGGGCAGTAACATCACACTTTTCAAAATATGTTTTTCAGCCCGAAATAAACGCGCTTTTTCAGACAACTGAATCTCCTTGTAACAGTAAGGCTCAGAAGAACCCACACACTCAGCCCTTAACCCCAGTGTGCAGAAAGGGTCAAAACGTGTTTTTCAGCAGAAATAAACATGTTTCTGCAAGTTTGGTCAACCCCATGTAAGTTATGGGGCAGTAACATCACACTTTTCAAAACGTGTTTTTCAGCCCGAAATAAACGCGTTTTTTCAGACAACTGAATCTCCTTGTAACAGCAAGGCTCAGAAGAGCCCACACACTCAGCCCTTAACCCCAGTGTGCAGAAAGTGTCAAAACGTGTTTTTCAGCAGAAATAAACATGTTTCTGCAAGTTTGGTCAACCCCATGTAAGTTATGGGGCAGTAACATCAAACTTTTCAAAACGTGTTTTTCAGCCCGAAATAAACGCGTTTTTTCAGACAACTGAATCTCCTTGTAACAGCAAGGCTCAGAAGAGCCCACACACTCAGCCCTTAACCCCAGTGTACAGAAAGTGTCAAAACGTGTTTTTCAGCAGAAATAAACATGTTTCTGCAAGTTTGGTCAACCCCATGTAAGTTATAGGGCAGTAACATCACACTTTTCAAAACGTGTTTTTCAGCCCGAAATAAGCGCGTTTTTTCAGACAACTGAATCTCCTTGTAACAGCAAGGCTCAGAAGAGCCCACACACTCAGCCCTTAACCCCAGTGTACAGAAAGTGTCAAAACGTGTTTTTCAGGAGAAATAAACATGTTTCTGCAAGTTTGGTCAACCCCATGTAAGTTATGGGGCAGTAACATCACAATTTTCAAAACGTGTTTTTCAGCCCGAAATAAACGCGTTTTTTCAGACAACTGAATCTCCTTGTAACAGCAAGGCTCAGAAGAGCCCACACACTCAGCCTTTTACCCCAGTGTGCAGAAAGGGTCAAAACGTATTTTTCAGCAGAAATAAACATGTTTCTGCAAGTTTGGTCAACCCCATGTAAGTTATGGGGCAGTAACATCACACTTTTCAAAACGTGTTTTTCAGCCTGAAATAAACGCGTTTTTTCAGACAACTGAATCTCCTTGTAACAGCAAGGCTCAGAAGAGCCCACACACTCAGCCCTTAACCCCAGTGTGCAGAAAGGGTCAAAACGTGTTTTTCAGCAGAAATAAACATGTTTCTGCAAGTTTGGTCAACCCCATGTAAGTTATGGTGCAGAAATTATCACACTTTTCAAAACGTGTTTTTCAGCCCGAAATTAGAGCGTTTTTTCAGACAACTGAATCTCCTTGTAACAGCAAGGCTCAGAAGAGCCCACACACTCAGCCCTTAACCCCATTGTACAGAAAGTGTCAAAACGTGTTTTTCAGCAGAAATAAACATGTTTCTGCAAGTTTGGTCAACCCCATGTAAGTTATGGGGCAGTAACATCACACTTTTCAAAACGTGTTTTTCAGCCCGAAATAAACGCGTTTTTTCAGACAACTGAATCTCCTTGTAACAGCAAGGCTCAGAAGAGCCCACACACTCAGCCCTTAACCCCAGTGTACAGAAAGTGTCAAAACGTGTTTTTCAGCAGAAATAAACATGTTTCTGCAAGTTTGGTCAACCCCATGTAAGTTATGGAGCAGTAACATCACACTTTTCAAAACGTGTTTTTCAGCCCGAAATAAACGCGTTTTTTCAGACAACTGAATCTCCTTGTAACAGCAAGGCTCAGAAGAGCCCACACACTCAGCCCTTAACCCCAGTGTGCAGAAAGGGTCAAAACGTGTTTTTCAGCAGAAATAAACATGTTTCTGCAAGTTTGGTCAACCCCATGTAAGTTATGGGGCAGTAACATCACACTTTTCAAAACGTGTTTTTCAGCCCGAAATAAACGCGTTTTTTCAGACAACTGAATCTCCTTGTAACAGCAAGGCTCAGAAGAACCCACACACTCAGCCCTTAACCCCAGTGTGCAGAAAGGGTCAAAACGTGTTTTTCAGCAGAAATAAACATGTTTCTGCAAGTTTGGTCAACCCCATGTAAGTTATGGGGCAGTAACATCACACTTTTCAAAACGTGTTTTTCAGCCCGAAATAAACGCGTTTTTTCAGACAACTGAATCTCCTTGTAACAGCAAGGCTCAGAAGAGCCCACACACTCAGCCCTTAACCCCAGTGTGCAGAAAGGGTCAAAACGTGTTTTTCAGCAGAAATAAACATGTTTCTGCAAGTTTGGTCAATCCCATGTAAGTTATGGGGCAGTAACATCACACTTTTCAAAATATGTTTTTCAGCCCGAAATAAACGCGTTTTTTCAGACAACTGAATCTCCTTGTAACAGTAAGGCTCAGAAGAACCCACACACTCAGCCCTTAACCCCAGTGTGCAGAAAGGGTCAAAACGTGTTTTTCAGCAGAAATAAACATGTTTCTGCAAGTTTGGTCAACCCCATGTAAGTTATGGGGCAGTAACATCACACTTTTCAAAACGTGTTTTTCAGCCCGAAATAAACGCGTTTTTTCAGACAACTGAATCTCCTTGTAACAGCAAGGCTCAGAAGAGCCCACACACTCAGCCCTTAACCCCAGTGTGCAGAAAGTGTCAAAACGTGTTTTTCAGCAGAAATAAACATGTTTCTGCAAGTTTGGTCAACCCCATGTAAGTTATGGGGCAGTAACATCAAACTTTTCAAAACGTGTTTTTCAGCCCGAAATAAACGCGTTTTTTCAGACAACTGAATCTCCTTGTAACAGCAAGGCTCAGAAGAGCCCACACACTCAGCCCTTAACCCCAGTGTACAGAAAGTGTCAAAACGTGTTTTTCAGCAGAAATAAACATGTTTCTGCAAGTTTGGTCAACCCCATGTAAGTTATGGGGCAGTAACATCACACTTTTCAAAACGTGTTTTTCAGCCCGAAATAAGCGCGTTTTTTCAGACAACTGAATCTCCTTGTAACAGCAAGGCTCAGAAGAGCCCACACACTCAGCCCTTAACCCCAGTGTACAGAAAGTGTCAAAACGTGTTTTTCAGGAGAAATAAACATGTTTCTGCAAGTTTGGTCAACCCCATGTAAGTTATGGGGCAGTAACATCACACTTTTCAAAACGTGTTTTTCAGCCCGAAATAAACGCGTTTTTTCAGACAACTGAATCTCCTTGTAACAGCAAGGCTCAGAAGAGCCCACACACTCAGCCTTTTACCCCAGTGTGCAGAAAGGGTCAAAACGTGTTTTTCAGCAGAAATAAACATGTTTCTGCAAGTTTGGTCAACCCCATGTAAGTTATGGGGCAGTAACATCACACTTTTCAAAACGTGTTTTTCAGCCTGAAATAAACGCGTTTTTTCAGACAACTGAATCTCCTTGTAACAGCAAGGCTCAGAAGAGCCCACACACTCAGCCCTTAACCCCAGTGTGCAGAAAGGGTCAAAACGTGTTTTTCAGCAGAAATAAACATGTTTCTGCAAGTTTGGTCAACCCCATGTAAGTTATGGGGCAGTAACATCACACTTTTCAAAACGTGTTTTTCAGCCCGAAATAAACGCGTTTTTTCAGACAACTGAATCTCCTTGTAACAGCAAGGCTCAGAAGTGCCCACACACTCAGCCCTTAACCCCAGTGTGCAGAAAGGGTCAAAACGTGTTTTTCAGCAGAAATAAACATGTTTCTGCAAGTTTGGTCAACCCCATGTAAGTTATGGGGCAGTAACATCACACTTTTCAAAACGTGTTTTTCAGCCCGAAATAAACGCGTTTTTTCAGACAACTGAATCTCCTTGTAACAGCAAGGCTCAGAAGTGCCCACACACTCAGCCCTTAACCCCAGTGTGCAGAAAGGGTCAAAACGTGTTTTTCAGCAGAAATAAACATGTTTCTGCAAGTTTGGTCAACCCCATGTAAGTTATGGGGCAGTAACATCACACTTTTCAAAACGTGTTTTTCAGCCCGAAATAAGCGCGTTTTTTCAGACAACTGAATCTCCTTGTAACAGCAAGGCTCAGAAGAGCCCACACACTCAGCCCTTAACCCCAGTGTACAGAAAGTGTCAAAACGTGTTTTTCAGCAGAAATAAACATGTTTCTGCAAGTTTGGTCAACCCCATGTAAGTTATGGAGCAGTAACATCACACTTTTCAAACGTGTTTTTCAGCCCGAAATAAACGCGTTTTTCAGACAACTGAATCTCCTTGTAACAGCAAGGCTCAGAAGAGCCCACACACTCAGCCCTTAACCCCAGTGTGCAGAAAGGGTCAAAACGTGTTTTTCAGCAGAAATAAACATGTTTCTGCAAGTTTGGTCAACCCCATGTAAGTTATGGGGCAGTAACATCACACTTTTCAAAACGTGTTTTTCAGCCCGAAATAAACGCGTTTTTTCAGACAACTGAATCTCCTTGTAACAGCAAGGCTCAGAAGAGCCCACACACTCAGCCCTTAACCCCAGTGTGCAGAAAGGGTCAAAACGTGTTTTTCAGCAGAAATAAACATGTTTCTGCAAGTTTGGTCAATCCCATGTAAGTTATGGGGCAGTAACATCACACTTTTCAAAATATGTTTTTCAGCCCGAAATAAACGCGTTTTTTCAGACAACTGAATCTCCTTGTAACAGCAAGGCTCAGAAGAGCCCACACACTCAGCCCTTAACCCCAGTGTGCAGAAAGGGTCAAAACGTGTTTTTCAGCAGAAATAAACATGTTTCTGCAAGTTTGGTCAACCCCATGTAAGTTATGGTGCAGAAATTATCACACTTTTCAAAACGTGTTTTTCAGCCCGAAATTAGAGCGTTTTTTCAGACAACTGAATCTCCTTGTAACAGCAAGGCTCAGAAGAGCCCACACACTCAGCCCTTAACCCCATTGTACAGAAAGTGTCAAAACGTGTTTTTCAGCAGAAATAAACATGTTTCTGCAAGTTTGGTCAACCCCATGTAAGTTATGGGGCAGTAACATCACACTTTTCAAAACGTGTTTTTCAGCCCGAAATAAACGCGTTTTTTCAGACAACTGAATCTCCTTGTAACAGCAAGGCTCAGAAGAGCCCACACACTCAGCCCTTAACCCCAGTGTACAGAAAGTGTCAAAACGTGTTTTTCAGCAGAAATAAACATGTTTCTGCAAGTTTGGTCAACCCCATGTAAGTTATGGAGCAGTAACATCACACTTTTCAAAACGTGTTTTTCAGCCCGAAATAAACGCGTTTTTTCAGACAACTGAATCTCCTTGTAACAGCAAGGCTCAGAAGAGCCCACACACTCAGCCCTTAACCCCAGTGTGCAGAAAGGGTCAAAACGTGTTTTTCAGCAGAAATAAACATGTTTCTGCAAGTTTGGTCAACCCCATGTAAGTTATGGGGCAGTAACATCACACTTTTCAAAACGTGTTTTTCAGCCCGAAATAAACGCGTTTTTTCAGACAACTGAATCTCCTTGTAACAGCAAGGCTCAGAAGAACCCACACACTCAGCCCTTAACCCCAGTGTGCAGAAAGGGTCAAAACGTGTTTTTCAGCAGAAATAAACATGTTTCTGCAAGTTTGGTCAACCCCATGTAAGTTATGGGGCAGTAACATCACACTTTTCAAAACGTGTTTTTCAGCCCGAAATAAACGCGTTTTTTCAGACAACTGAATCTCCTTGTAACAGCAAGGCTCAGAAGAGCCCACACACTCAGCCCTTAACCCCAGTGTGCAGAAAGGGTCAAAACGTGTTTTTCAGCAGAAATAAACATGTTTCTGCAAGTTTGGTCAATCCCATGTAAGTTATGGGGCAGTAACATCACACTTTTCAAAATATGTTTTTCAGCCCGAAATAAACGCGTTTTTTCAGACAACTGAATCTCCTTGTAACAGTAAGGCTCAGAAGAACCCACACACTCAGCCCTTAACCCCAGTGTGCAGAAAGGGTCAAAACGTGTTTTTCAGCAGAAATAAACATGTTTCTGCAAGTTTGGTCAACCCCATGTAAGTTATGGGGCAGTAACATCACACTTTTCAAAACGTGTTTTTCAGCCCGAAATAAACGCGTTTTTTCAGACAACTGAATCTCCTTGTAACAGCAAGGCTCAGAAGAGCCCACACACTCAGCCCTTAACCCCAGTGTGCAGAAAGTGTCAAAACGTGTTTTTCAGCAGAAATAAACATGTTTCTGCAAGTTTGGTCAACCCCATGTAAGTTATGGGGCAGTAACATCAAACTTTTCAAAACGTGTTTTTCAGCCCGAAATAAACGCGTTTTTTCAGACAACTGAATCTCCTTGTAACAGCAAGGCTCAGAAGAGCCCACACACTCAGCCCTTAACCCCAGTGTACAGAAAGTGTCAAAACGTGTTTTTCAGCAGAAATAAACATGTTTCTGCAAGTTTGGTCAACCCCATGTAAGTTATGGGGCAGTAACATCACACTTTTCAAAACGTGTTTTTCAGCCCGAAATAAGCGCGTTTTTTCAGACAACTGAATCTCCTTGTAACAGCAAGGCTCAGAAGAGCCCACACACTCAGCCCTTAACCCCAGTGTACAGAAAGTGTCAAAACGTGTTTTTCAGGAGAAATAAACATGTTTCTGCAA
This sequence comes from Lepisosteus oculatus, assembly GCF_040954835.1. Lineage (NCBI taxonomy): Eukaryota > Metazoa > Chordata > Actinopteri > Semionotiformes > Lepisosteidae > Lepisosteus > Lepisosteus oculatus. Next base: position 39,852 of record NW_027168250.1, read on the forward strand.
GTTTGGTCAACCCCATGTAAGTTATGGGGCAGTAACATCACACTTTTCAAAACGTGTTTTTCAGCCCGAAATAAACGCGTTTTTTCAGACAACTGAATCTCCTTGTAACAGCAAGGCTCAGAAGAGCCCACACACTCAGCCTTTTACCCCAGTGTGCAGAAAGGGTCAAAACGTGTTTTTCAGCAGAAATAAACATGTTTCTGCAAGTTTGGTCAACCCCATGTAAGTTATGGGGCAGTAACATCACACTTTTCAAAACGTGTTTTTCAGCCTGAAATAAACGCGTTTTTTCAGACAACTGAATCTCCTTGTAACAGCAAGGCTCAGAAGAGCCCACACACTCAGCCCTTAACCCCAGTGTGCAGAAAGGGTCAAAACGTGTTTTTCAGCAGAAATAAACATGTTTCTGCAAGTTTGGTCAACCCCATGTAAGTTATGGGGCAGTAACATCACACTTTTCAAAACGTGTTTTTCAGCCCGAAATAAACGCGTTTTTTCAGACAACTGAATCTCCTTGTAACAGCAAGGCTCAGAAGTGCCCACACACTCAGCCCTTAACCCCAGTGTGCAGAAAGGGTCAAAACGTGTTTTTCAGCAGAAATAAACATGTTTCTGCAAGTTTGGTCAACCCCATGTAAGTTATGGGGCAGTAACATCACACTTTTCAAAACGTGTTTTTCAGCCCGAAATAAACGCGTTTTTTCAGACAACTGAATCTCCTTGTAACAGCAAGGCTCAGAAGTGCCCACACACTCAGCCCTTAACCCCAGTGTGCAGAAAGGGTCAAAACGTGTTTTTCAGCAGAAATAAACATGTTTCTGCAAGTTTGGTCAACCCCATGTAAGTTATGGGGCAGTAACATCACACTTTTCAAAACGTGTTTTTCAGCCCGAAATAAGCGCGTTTTTTCAGACAACTGAATCTCCTTGTAACAGCAAGGCTCAGAAGAGCCCACACACTCAGCCCTTAACCCCAGTGTACAGAAAGTGTCAAAACGTGTTTTTCAGCAGAAATAAACATGTTTCTGCAAGTTTGGTCAACCCCATGTAAGTTATGGAGCAGTAACATCACACTTTTCAAAACGTGTTTTTCAGCCCGAAATAAACGCGTTTTTTCAGACAACTGAATCTCCTTGTAACAGCAAGGCTCAGAAGAGCCCACACACTCAGCCCTTAACCCCAGTGTGCAGAAAGGGTCAAAACGTGTTTTTCAGCAGAAATAAACATGTTTCTGCAAGTTTGGTCAACCCCATGTAAGTTATGGGGCAGTAACATCACACTTTTCAAAACGTGTTTTTCAGCCCGAAATAAACGCGTTTTTTCAGACAACTGAATCTCCTTGTAACAGCAAGGCTCAGAAGAGCCCACACACTCAGCCCTTAACCCCAGTGTGCAGAAAGGGTCAAAACGTGTTTTTCAGCAGAAATAAACATGTTTCTGCAAGTTTGGTCAATCCCATGTAAGTTATGGGGCAGTAACATCACACTTTTCAAAATATGTTTTTCAGCCCGAAATAAACGCGTTTTTTCAGACAACTGAATCTCCTTGTAACAGCAAGGCTCAGAAGAACCCACACACTCAGCCCTTAACCCCAGTGTGCAGAAAGGGTCAAAACGTGTTTTTCAGCAGAAATAAACATGTTTCTGCAAGTTTGGTCAACCCCATGTAAGTTATGGGGCAGTAACATCACACTTTTCAAAACGTGTTTTTCAGCCCGAAATAAACGCGTTTTTTCAGACAACTGAATCTCCTTGTAACAGCAAGGCTCAGAAGAGCCCACACACTCAGCCCTTAACCCCAGTGTGCAGAAAGTGTCAAAACGTGTTTTTCAGCAGAAATAAACATGTTTCTGCAAGTTTGGTCAACCCCATGTAAGTTATGGGGCAGTAACATCAAACTTTTCAAAACGTGTTTTTCAGCCCGAAATAAACGCGTTTTTTCAGACAACTGAATCTCCTTGTAACAGCAAGGCTCAGAAGAGCCCACACACTCAGCCCTTAACCCCAGTGTACAGAAAGTGTCAAAACGTGTTTTTCAGCAGAAATAAACATGTTTCTGCAAGTTTGGTCAACCCCATGTAAGTTATGGGGCAGTAACATCACACTTTTCAAAACGTGTTTTTCAGCCCGAAATAAGCGCGTTTTTTCAGACAACTGAATCTCCTTGTAACAGCAAGGCTCAGAAGAGCCCACACACTCAGCCCTTAACCCCAGTGTACAGAAAGTGTCAAAACGTGTTTTTCAGCAGAAATAAACATGTTTCTGCAAGTTTGGTCAACCCCATGTAAGTTATGGGGCAGTAACATCACACTTTTCAAAACGTGTTTTTCAGCCCGAAATAAACGCGTTTTTTCAGACAACTGAATCTCCTTGTAACAGCAAGGCTCAGAAGAGCCCACACACTCAGCCCTTAACCCCAGTGTACAGAAAGTGTCAAAACGTGTTTTTCAGGAGAAATAAACATGTTTCTGCAAGTTTGGTCAACCCCATGTAAGTTATGGGGCAGTAACATCACAATTTTCAAAACGTGTTTTTCAGCCCGAAATAAACGCGTTTTTTCAGACAACTGAATCTCCTTGTAACAGCAAGGCTCAGAAGAGCCCACACACTCAGCCCTTAACCCCAGTGTACAGAAAGTGTCAAAACGTGTTTTTCAGCAGAAATAAACATGTTTCTGCAAGTTTGGTCAACCCCATGTAAGTTATGGGGCAGTAACATCACACTTTTCAAAACGTGTTTTTCAGCCCGAAATAAGCGCGTTTTTTCAGACAACTGAATCTCCTTGTAACAGCAAGGCTCAGAAGTGCCCACACACTCAGCCCTTAACCCCAGTGTGCAGAAAGGGTCAAAACGTGTTTTTCAGCAGAAATAAACATGTTTCTGCAAGTTTGGTCAACCCCATGTAAGTTATGGAGCAGTAACATCACACTTTTCAAAACGTGTTTTTCAGCCCGAAATAAACGCGTTTTTTCAGACAACTGAATCTCCTTGTAACAGCAAGGCTCAGAAGAGCCCACACACTCAGCCCTTAACCCCAGTGTGCAGAAAGGGTCAAAACGTGTTTTTCAGCAGAAATAAACATGTTTCTGCAAGTTTGGTCAACCCCATGTAAGTTATGGGGCAGTAACATCACACTTTTCAAAACGTGTTTTTCAGCCCGAAATAAACGCGTTTTTTCAGACAACTGAATCTCCTTGTAACAGCAAGGCTCAGAAGAGCCCACACACTCAGCCCTTAACCCCAGTGTGCAGAAAGGGTCAAAACGTGTTTTTCAGCAGAAATAAACATGTTTCTGCAAGTTTGGTCAATCCCATGTAAGTTATGGGGCAGTAACATCACACTTTTCAAAATATGTTTTTCAGCCCGAAATAAACGCGCTTTTTCAGACAACTGAATCTCCTTGTAACAGTAAGGCTCAGAAGAACCCACACACTCAGCCCTTAACCCCAGTGTGCAGAAAGGGTCAAAACGTGTTTTTCAGCAGAAATAAACATGTTTCTGCAAGTTTGGTCAACCCCATGTAAGTTATGGGGCAGTAACATCACACTTTTCAAAACGTGTTTTTCAGCCCGAAATAAACGCGTTTTTTCAGACAACTGAATCTCCTTGTAACAGCAAGGCTCAGAAGAGCCCACACACTCAGCCCTTAACCCCAGTGTGCAGAAAGTGTCAAAACGTGTTTTTCAGCAGAAATAAACATGTTTCTGCAAGTTTGGTCAACCCCATGTAAGTTATGGGGCAGTAACATCAAACTTTTCAAAACGTGTTTTTCAGCCCGAAATAAACGCGTTTTTTCAGACAACTGAATCTCCTTGTAACAGCAAGGCTCAGAAGAGCCCACACACTCAGCCCTTAACCCCAGTGTACAGAAAGTGTCAAAACGTGTTTTTCAGCAGAAATAAACATGTTTCTGCAAGTTTGGTCAACCCCATGTAAGTTATAGGGCAGTAACATCACACTTTTCAAAACGTGTTTTTCAGCCCGAAATAAGCGCGTTTTTTCAGACAACTGAATCTCCTTGTAACAGCAAGGCTCAGAAGAGCCCACACACTCAGCCCTTAACCCCAGTGTACAGAAAGTGTCAAAACGTGTTTTTCAGGAGAAATAAACATGTTTCTGCAAGTTTGGTCAACCCCATGTAAGTTATGGGGCAGTAACATCACAATTTTCAAAACGTGTTTTTCAGCCCGAAATAAACGCGTTTTTTCAGACAACTGAATCTCCTTGTAACAGCAAGGCTCAGAAGAGCCCACACACTCAGCCTTTTACCCCAGTGTGCAGAAAGGGTCAAAACGTATTTTTCAGCAGAAATAAACATGTTTCTGCAAGTTTGGTCAACCCCATGTAAGTTATGGGGCAGTAACATCACACTTTTCAAAACGTGTTTTTCAGCCTGAAATAAACGCGTTTTTTCAGACAACTGAATCTCCTTGTAACAGCAAGGCTCAGAAGAGCCCACACACTCAGCCCTTAACCCCAGTGTGCAGAAAGGGTCAAAACGTGTTTTTCAGCAGAAATAAACATGTTTCTGCAAGTTTGGTCAACCCCATGTAAGTTATGGTGCAGAAATTATCACACTTTTCAAAACGTGTTTTTCAGCCCGAAATTAGAGCGTTTTTTCAGACAACTGAATCTCCTTGTAACAGCAAGGCTCAGAAGAGCCCACACACTCAGCCCTTAACCCCATTGTACAGAAAGTGTCAAAACGTGTTTTTCAGCAGAAATAAACATGTTTCTGCAAGTTTGGTCAACCCCATGTAAGTTATGGGGCAGTAACATCACACTTTTCAAAACGTGTTTTTCAGCCCGAAATAAACGCGTTTTTTCAGACAACTGAATCTCCTTGTAACAGCAAGGCTCAGAAGAGCCCACACACTCAGCCCTTAACCCCAGTGTACAGAAAGTGTCAAAACGTGTTTTTCAGCAGAAATAAACATGTTTCTGCAAGTTTGGTCAACCCCATGTAAGTTATGGAGCAGTAACATCACACTTTTCAAAACGTGTTTTTCAGCCCGAAATAAACGCGTTTTTTCAGACAACTGAATCTCCTTGTAACAGCAAGGCTCAGAAGAGCCCACACACTCAGCCCTTAACCCCAGTGTGCAGAAAGGGTCAAAACGTGTTTTTCAGCAGAAATAAACATGTTTCTGCAAGTTTGGTCAACCCCATGTAAGTTATGGGGCAGTAACATCACACTTTTCAAAACGTGTTTTTCAGCCCGAAATAAACGCGTTTTTTCAGACAACTGAATCTCCTTGTAACAGCAAGGCTCAGAAGAACCCACACACTCAGCCCTTAACCCCAGTGTGCAGAAAGGGTCAAAACGTGTTTTTCAGCAGAAATAAACATGTTTCTGCAAGTTTGGTCAACCCCATGTAAGTTATGGGGCAGTAACATCACACTTTTCAAAACGTGTTTTTCAGCCCGAAATAAACGCGTTTTTTCAGACAACTGAATCTCCTTGTAACAGCAAGGCTCAGAAGAGCCCACACACTCAGCCCTTAACCCCAGTGTACAGAAAGTGTCAAAACGTGTTTTTCAGCAGAAATAAACATGTTTCTGCAAGTTTGGTCAACCCCATGTAAGTTATGGGGCAGTAACATCACACTTTTCAAAACGTGTTTTTCAGCCCGAAATAAACGCGTTTTTTCAGACAACTGAATCTCCTTGTAACAGCAAGGCTCAGAAGAGCCCACACACTCAGCCCTTAACCCCAGTGTACAGAAAGTGTCAAAACGTGTTTTTCAGGAGAAATAAACATTTTTCTGCAAGTTTGGTCAACCCCATGTAAGTTATGGGGCAGTAACATCACAATTTTCAAAACGTGTTTTTCAGCCCGAAATAAACGCGTTTTTTCAGACAACTGAATCTTCTTGTAACAGCAAGGCTCAGAAGAGCCCACACACTCAGCCCTTAACCCCAGTGTACAGAAAGTGTCAAAACGTGTTTTTCAGCAGAAATAAACATGTTTCTGCAAGTTTGGTCAACCCCATGTAAGTTATGGGGCAGTAACATCACAATTTTCAAAACGTGTTTTTCAGCCCGAAATAAACGCGTTTTTTCAGACAACTGAATCTTCTTGTAACAGCAAGGCTCAGAAGTGCCCACACACTCAGCCCTTAACCCCAGTGTGCAGAAAGGGTCAAAACGTGTTTTTCAGCAGAAATAAACATGTTTCTGCAAGTTTGGTCAACCCCATGTAAGTTATGGGGCAGTAACATCACACTTTTCAAAACGTGTTTTTCAGCCCGAAATAAGCGCGTTTTTTCAGACAACTGAATCTCCTTGTAACAGCAAGGCTCAGAAGAGCCCACACACTCAGCCCTTAACCCCAGTGTACAGAAAGTGTCAAAACGTGTTTTTCAGCAGAAATAAACATGTTTCTGCAAGTTTGGTCAATCCCATGTAAGTTATGGGGCAGTAACATCACACTTTTCAAAATATGTTTTTCAGCCCGAAATAAACGCGTTTTTTCAGACAACTGAATCTCCATGTAACAGTAAGGCTCAGAAGAGCCCACACACTCAGCCCTTAACCCCAGTGTGCAGAAAGGGTCAAAACGTGTTTTTCAGCAGAAATAAACATGTTTCTGCAAGTTTGGTCAACCCCATGTAAGTTATGGGGCAGTAACATCACACTTTTCAAAACGTGTTTTTCAGCCCGAAATAAACGCGTTTTTTCAGACAACTGAATCTCCTTGTAACAGCAAGGCTCAGAAGAGCCCACACACTCAGCCCTTAACCCCTGTGTACAGAAAGTGTCAAAACGTGTTTTCAGCAGAAATAAACATGTTTCTGCAAGTTTGGTCAACCCCATGTAAGTTATGGGGCAGTAACATCACACTTTTCAAAACGTGTTTTTCAGCCCGAAATAAGCGCGTTTTTTCAGACAACTGAATCTCCTTGTAACAGCAAGGCTCAGAAGAGCCCACACACTCAGCCCTTAACCCCAGTGTACAGAAAGTGTCAAAACGTGTTTTTCAGCAGAAATAAACATGTTTCTGCAAGTTTGGTCAACCCCATGTAAGTTATGGGGCAGTAACATCACACTTTTCAAAACGTGTTTTTCAGCCCGAAATAAACGCGTTTTTTCAGACAACTGAATCTCCTTGTAACAGCAAGGCTCAGAAGAGCCCACACACTCAGCCCTTAACCCCAGTGTACAGAAAGTGTCAAAACGTGTTTTTCAGGAGAAATAAACATTTTTCTGCAAGTTTGGTCAACCCCATGTAAGTTATGGGGCAGTAACATCACAATTTTCAAAACGTGTTTTTCAGCCCGAAATAAACGCGTTTTTTCAGACAACTGAATCTCCTTGTAACAGCAAGGCTCAGAAGAGCCCACACACTCAGCCCTTAACCCCAGTGTACAGAAAGTGTCAAAACGTGTTTTTCAGCAGAAATAAACATGTTTCTGCAAGTTTGGTCAACCCCATGTAAGTTATGGGGCAGTAACATCACACTTTTCAAAACGTGTTTTTCAGCCCGAAATAAGCGCGTTTTTTCAGACAACTGAATCTCCTTGTAACAGCAAGGCTCAGAAGTGCCCACACACTCAGCCCTTAACCCCAGTGTGCAGAAAGGGTCAAAACGTGTTTTTCAGCAGAAATAAACATGTTTCTGCAAGTTTGGTCAACCCCATGTAAGTTATGGGGCAGTAACATCACACTTTTCAAAACGTGTTTTTCAGCCCGAAATAAGCGCGTTTTTCAGACAACTGAATCTCCTTGTAACAGCAAGGCTCAGAAGAGCCCACACACTCAGCCCTTAACCCCAGTGTACAGAAAGTGTCAAAACGTGTTTTTCAGCAGAAATAAACATGTTTCTGCAAGTTTGGTCAATCCCATGTAAGTTATGGGGCAGTAACATCACACTTTTCAAAATATGTTTTTCAGCCCGAAATAAACGCGTTTTTTCAGACAACTGAATCTCCATGTAACAGTAAGGCTCAGAAGAGCCCACACACTCAGCCCTTAACCCCAGTGTGCAGAAAGGGTCAAAACGTGTTTTTCAGCAGAAATAAACATGTTTCTGCAAGTTTGGTCAACCCCATGTAAGTTATGGGGCAGTAACATCACACTTTTCAAAACGTGTTTTTCAGCCCGAAATAAGCGCGTTTTTTCAGACAACTGAATCTCCTTGTAACAGCAAGGCTCAGAAGTGCCCACACACTCAGCCCTTAACCCCAGTGTGCAGAAAGGGTCAAACGTGTTTTTCAGCAGAAATAAACATGTTTCTGCAAGTTTGGTCAACCCCATGTAAGTTATGGGCAGTAACATCACACTTTTCAAAACGTGTTTTTCAGCCCGAAATAAACGCGTTTTTTCAGACAACTGAATCTCCTTGTAACAGCAAGGCTCAGAAGAGCCCACACACTCAGCCCTTAACCCAGTGTGCAGAAAGTGTCAAAACGTGTTTTTCAGCAGAAATAAACATGTTTCTGCAAGTTTGGTCAACCCCATGTAAGTTATGGGGCAGTAACATCAAACTTTTCAAAACGTGTTTTTCAGCCCGAAATAAACGCGTTTTTTCAGACAACTGAATCTCCTTGTAACAGCAAGGCTCAGAAGAGCCCACACACTCAGCCCTTAACCCCAGTGTACAGAAAGTGTCAAAACGTTGTTTTTCAGCAGAAATAAACATGTTTCTGCAAGTTTGGTCAACCCCATGTAAGTTATGGGGCAGTAACATCACACTTTTCAAAACGTGTTTTTCAGCCCGAAATAAGCGCGTTTTTTCAGACAACTGAATCTCCTTGTAACAGCAAGGCTCAGAAGAGCCCACACACTCAGCCCTTAACCCCAGTGTACAGAAAGTGTCAAAACGTGTTTTTCAGCAGAAATAAACATGTTTCTGCAAGTTTGGTCAACCCCATGTAAGTTATGGGGCAGTAACATCACACTTTTCAAAACGTGTTTTTCAGCCCGAAATAAACGCGTTTTTTCAGACAACTGAATCTCCTTGTAACAGCAAGGCTCAGAAGAGCCCACACACTCAGCCCTTAACCCCAGTGTACAGAAAGTGTCAAAACGTGTTTTTCAGGAGAAATAAACATGTTTCTGCAAGTTTGGTCAACCCCATGTAAGTTATGGGGCAGTAACATCACAATTTTCAAAACGTGTTTTTCAGCCCGAAATAAACGCGTTTTTTCAGACAACTGAATCTCCTTGTAACAGCAAGGCTCAGAAGAGCCCACACACTCAGCCCTTAACCCCAGTGTACAGAAAGTGTCAAAACGTGTTTTTCAGCAGAAATAAACATGTTTCTGCAAGTTTGGTCAACCCCATGTAAGTTATGGGGCAGTAACATCACACTTTTCAAAACGTGTTTTTCAGCCCGAAATAAGCGCGTTTTTTCAGACAACTGAATCTCCTTGTAACAGCAAGGCTCAGAAGTGCCCACACACTCAGCCCTTAACCCCAGTGTGCAGAAAGGGTCAAAACGTGTTTTTCAGCAGAAATAAACATGTTTCTGCAAGTTTGGTCAACCCCATGTAAGTTATGGGGCAGTAACATCACACTTTTCAAAACGTGTTTTTCAGCCCGAAATAAGCGCGTTTTTTCAGACAACTGAATCTCCTTGTAACAGCAAGGCTCAGAAGAGCCCACACACTCAGCCCTTAACCCCAGTGTACAGAAAGTGTCAAAACGTGTTTTTCAGCAGAAATAAACATGTTTCTGCAAGTTTGGTCAATCCCATGTAAGTTATGGGGCAGTAACATCACACTTTTCAAAATATGTTTTTCAGCCCGAAATAAACGCGTTTTTTCAGACAACTGAATCTCCATGTAACAGTAAGGCTCAGAAGAGCCCACACACTCAGCCCTTAACCCCAGTGTGCAGAAAGGGTCAAAACGTGTTTTTCAGCAGAAATAAACATGTTTCTGCAAGTTTAGTCAACCCCATGTAAGTTATGGGGCAGTAACATCACACTTTTCAAAACGTGTTTTTCAGCCCGAAATAAACGCGTTTTTTCAGACAACTGAATCTCCTTGTAACAGCAAGGCTAAGAAGAGCCCACACACT
>NW_027168251.1:0-49853 GCF_040954835.1 Lepisosteus oculatus
GAAAAGTGTACTGTTACTGCCCCATAACTTACATGGGGTTGACCAAACTTGCAGAAACATGTTTATTTCTGCTGAAAAACATGTTTTGACACTTTCAGCACACTGGGGTTAAGATCTGAGTGTGTGGGCTCTTCTGAGCCTTGTTGCTACATGGGGAATTCAGTTGTCTGAAAAAACGCGTTTATTTCGGGCTGAAAAACACGTTTTGAAAAGTGTACTGTTACTGCCCCATAACTTACATGGGGTTGACCAAACTTGCAGAAACATGTTTATTTCTGCTGAAAAACATGTTTTGACACTTTCAGCACACTGGGGTTAAGATCTGAGTGTGTGGGCTCTTCTGAGCCATGTTGCTACATTTGATTCAGTTGTCTGAAAAAACGCGTTTATTTCGGGCCGAAAAACACGTTTTGAAAAGTGTACTGTTACTGCCCCATAACTTACATGGGGTTGACCAAACTTGCAGAAACATGTTTATTTCTGCTGAAAAACATGTTTTGACACTTTCAGCACACTGGGGTTAAGATCTGAGTGTGTGGGCTCTTCTGAGCCTTGCTGCTACATGGGTATTCAGCTGTCTGAAAAAACGCGTTTATTTCGGGCTGAAAAACACGTTTTGAAAAGTGTAATGTTACTGCCCCATAACTTACATGGGGTTGCCCAAACTTGCAGAAACATGTTTATTCTGCTAAAAAACATGTTTTGACACTTTCAGCACACTGGGGTTAAGATCTGAGTGTGTGGGCTCTTCTGAGCCTTGTTGCTACATGGGGATTCAGTTGTCTGAAAAAACGCGTTTATTTCGGGCTGAAAAACACGTTTTGAAAAGTGTACTGTTACTGCCCCATAACTTACATGGGGTTGACCAAACTTGCAGAAACATGTTATTTCTGCTGAAAAACATGTTTTGACACTTTCAGCACACTGGGGTTAAGATCTGAGTGTGTGGGCTCTTCTGAGCCTTGTTGCTACATGGGGATTCAGTTGTCTGAAAAAACGCGTTTATTTCGGGCTGAAAAACACGTTTTGAAAAGTGTACTGTTACTGCCCCATAACTTACATGGGGTTGCCCAAACTTGCAGAAACATGTTTATTTCTGCTGAAAAACATGTTTTGACACTTTCAGCACACTGGGGTTAAGATCTGAGTGTGTGGGGCTCTTCTGAGCCTTGTTGCTACATGGGGATTCAGTTGTCTGAAAAAACGCGTTTATTTCGGGCTGAAAAACACGTTTTGAAAAGTGTACTGTTACTGCCCCATAACTTACATGGGGTTGACCAAACTTGCAGAACATGTTCATTTTCTGCTGAAAAACACGTTTTGACCCTTTCTGCACACTGGGGTTAAGATCTGAGTGTGTGGGCTCTTCTGAGCCTTGCTGCTACATGGGGATTCAGTTGTCTGAAAAAACGCGTTTATTTCGGGCTGAAAATCACGTTTTGCAGAGTGTACTGTTACTGCCCCATAACTTACATGGGTTTGACCAAACTTGCAGAAACATGTTTATTTCTGCTGAAAAACACGTTTTGACCCTTTCTGCACACTGGGTTTAAGAGCTGAGTGTGTGGGCTCTTCTGAGACTTGCTGCTACATGGGTATTCAGTTGTCTGAAAAAACGCGTTTATTTCGGGCTGAAAAACACGTTTTGAAAAGTGTACTGTTACTGCCCCATAACTTACATGGGGTTGACCAAACTTGCAGAAACATGTTTATTTCTGCTGAAAAACATGTTTTGACACTTTCAGCACACTGGGGTTAAGATCTGAGTGTGTGGGCTCTTCTGAGCCTTGTTGCTACATGGGGATTCAGTTGTCTGAAAAAACGCGTTTATTTCGGGCTGAAAAACACGTTTTGAAAAGTGTACTGTTACTGCCCCATAACTTACATGGGGTTGACCAAACTTGCAGAAACATGTTTATTTCTGCTGAAAAACATGTTTTGACACTTTCAGCACACTGGGGTTAAGATCTGAGTGTGTGGGCTCTTCTGAGCCTTGTTGCTACATGGGGATTCAGTTGTCTGAAAAAACGCGTTTATTTCGGGCTGAAAAACACGTTTTGAAAAGTGTACTGTTACTGCCCCATAACTTACATGGGGTTGACCAAACTTGCAGAAACATGTTTATTTCTGCTGAAAAACATGTTTTGACACTTTCAGCACACTGGGGTTAAGATCTGAGTGTGTGGGCTCTTCTGAGCCTTGCTGCTACATGGGTATTCAGCTGTCTGAAAAAACGCGTTTATTTCGGGCTGAAAAACAAGTTTTGAAAAGTGTACTGTTACTGCCCCATAACTTACATGGGGTTGACCAAACTTGCAGAAACATGTTTATTTCTGCTGAAAAACATGTTTTGACACTTTCAGCACACTGGGGTTAAGATCTGAGTGTGTGGGCTCTTCTAAGCCTTGTTGCTACATGGGGATTCAGTTGTCTGAAAAAACGCGTTTATTTCGGGCTGAAAAACACGTTTGAAAAGTGTACTGTTACTGCCCCATAACTTACGTGGGGTTGACCAAACTTGCAGAAACATGTTCATTTCTGCTGAAAAACGCGTTTTGACCCTTTCTGCACACTGGGGTTAAGATCTGAGTGTGTGGGCTCTTCTGAGCCTTGCTGCTACATGGGGATTCAGTTGTCTGAAAAAACGCGTTTATTTCGGGCTGAAAAACACGTTTTGCAGAGTGTACTGTTACTGCCCCATAACTTACATGGGGTTGACCAAACTTGCAGAAACATGTTTATTTCTGCTGAAAAACACGTTTTGACCCTTTCTGCACACTGGGGTTAAGATCTGAGTGTGTGGGCTCTTCTGAGCCTTGCTGCTACATGGGGATTCAGTTGTCTGAAAAAACGCGTTTATTTCGGGCTGAAAAACACGTTTTGAAAAGTGTACTGTTACGGCCCCATAACTTACATGGGGTTGACCAAACTTGCAGAAACATGTTTATTTCTGCTGAAAAACATGTTTTGACACTTTCAGCACACTGGGGTTAAGATCTGAGGGTGTGGGCTCTTCTGAGCCTTGTTGCTACATGGGGATTCAGTTGTCTGAAAAAACGCGTTTATTTCGGGCTGAAAAACACGTTTTGAAAAGTGTACTGTTACTGCCCCATAACTTACATGGGGTTGACCAAACTTGCAGAAACATGTTTATTTCTGCTGAAAAACATGTTTTGACACTTTCAGCACACTGGGGTTAAGATCTGAGTGTGTGGGCTCTTCTGAGCCTTGTTGCTACATGGGGATTCAGTTGTCTGAAAAAACGCGTTTATTTCGGGCTGAAAAACACGTTTTGAAAAGTGTACTGTTACTGCCCCATAACTTACATGGGGTTGACCAAACTTGCAGAAACATGTTTATTTCTGCTGAAAAACATGTTTTGACACTTTCAGCACACTGGGGTTAAGATCTGAGTGTGTGGGCTCTTCTGAGCCTTGCTGCTACATGGGGATTCAGTTGTCTGAAAAAACGCGTTTATTTCGGGCTGAAAAACACGTTTTGCAGAGTGTACTGTTACTGCCCCATAACTTACATGGGGTTGACCAAACTTGCAGAAACATGTTTATTTCTGCTGAAAAACACGTTTTGACCCTTTCTGCACACTGGGGTTAAGATCTGAGTGTGTGGGCTCTTCTGAGCCTTGCTGCTACATGGGTATTCATTTGTCTGAAAAAACGCGTTTATTTCGGGCTGAAAAACACGTTTTGAAAAGTGTACTGTTACTGCCCCATAACTTACATGGGGTTGACCAAACTTGCAGAAACATGTTTATTTCTGCTGAAAAACATGTTTTGAACCTTTCTGCACACTGGGGTTAAGATCTGAGTGTGTGGGCTCTTCTGAGCCTTGCTGCTACATGGGGATTCAGTTGTCTGAAAAAACGCGTTTATTTCGGGCTGAAAAACACGTTTTGAAAAGTGTACTGTTACTGCCCCATAACTTACATGGGGTTGACCAAACTTGCAGAAACATGTTTATTTCTGCTGAAAAACATGTTTTGACACTTTCAGCACACTGGGGTTAAGATCTGAGTGTGTGGGCTCTTCTGAGCCTTGTTGCTACATGGGGATTCAGTTGTCTGAAAAAACGCGTTTATTTCGGGCTGAAAAACACGTTTTGAAAAGTGTACTGTTACTGCCCCATAACTTACATGGGGTTGACCAAACTTGCAGAAACATGTTTATTTCTGCTGAAAAACATGTTTTGACACTTTCAGCACACTGGGGTTAAGATCTGAGTGTGTGGGCTCTTCTGAGCCATGTTGCTACATGGGGATTCAGTTGTCTGAAAAAACGCGTTTATTTCGGGCCGAAAAACACGTTTTGAAAAGTGTACTGTTACTGCCCCATAACTTACATGGGGTTGACCAAACTTGCAGAAACATGTTTATTTCTGCTGAAAAACATGTTTTGACACTTTCAGCACACTGGGGTTAAGATCTGAGTGTGTGGGCTCTTCTGAGCCTTGCTGCTACATGGGTATTCAGCTGTCTGAAAAAACGCGTTTATTTCGGGCTGAAAAACACGTTTTGAAAAGTGTACTGTTACTGCCCCATAACTTACATGGGGTTGCCCAAACTTGCAGAAACATGTTTATTTCTGCTGAAAAACATGTTTTGACACTTTCAGCACACTGGGGTTAAGATCTGAGTGTGTGGGCTCTTCTGAGCCTTGTTGCTACATGGGGATTCAGTTGTCTGAAAAAACGCGTTTATTTCGGGCTGAAAAACACGTTTTGAAAAGTGTACTGTTACTGCCCCATAACTTACATGGGGTTGCCCAAACTTGCAGAAACATGTTTATTTCTGCTGAAAAACATGTTTTGACACTTTCAGCACACTGGGGTTAAGATCTGAGTGTGTGGGCTCTTCTGAGCCTTGTTGCTACATGGGGATTCAGTTGTCTGAAAAAACGCGTTTATTTCGGGCTGAAAAACACGTTTTGAAAAGTGTACTGTTACTGCCCCATAACTTACATGGGGTTGACCAAACTTGCAGAAACATGTTCATTTCTGCTGAAAAACACGTTTTGACCCTTTCTGCACACTGGGGTTAAGATCTGAGTGTGTGGGCTCTTCTGAGCCTTGCTGCTACATGGGGATTCAGTTGTCTGAAAAAACGCGTTTATTTCGGGCTGAAAATCACGTTTTGCAGAGTGTACTGTTACTGCCCCATAACTTACATGGGGTTGACCAAACTTGCAGAAACATGTTTATTTCTGCTGAAAAACACGTTTTGACCCTTTCTGCACACTGGGGTTAAGAGCTGAGTGTGTGGGCTCTTCTGAGACTTGCTGCTACATGGGTATTCAGTTGTCTGAAAAAACGCGTTTATTTCGGGCTGAAAAACACGTTTTGAAAAGTGTACTGTTACTGCCCCATAACTTACATGGGGTTGACCAAACTTGCAGAAACATGTTTATTTCTGCTGAAAAACATGTTTTGACACTTTCAGCACACTGGGGTTAAGATCTGAGTGTGTGGGCTCTTCTGAGCCTTGTTGCTACATGGGGATTCAGTTGTCTGAAAAAACGCGTTTATTTCGGGCTGAAAAACACGTTTTGAAAAGTGTACTGTTACTGCCCCATAACTTACATGGGGTTGACCAAACTTGCAGAAACATGTTTATTTCTGCTGAAAAACATGTTTTGACACTTTCAGCACACTGGGGTTAAGATCTGAGTGTGTGGGCTCTTCTGAGCCTTGTTGCTACATGGGGATTCAGTTGTCTGAAAAAACGCGTTTATTTCGGGCTGAAAAACACGTTTTGAAAAGTGTACTATTACTGCCCCATAACTTACATGGGGTTGACCAAACTTGCAGAAACATGTTTATTTCTGCTGAAAAACATGTTTTGACACTTTCAGCACACTGGGGTTAAGATCTGAGTGTGTGGGCTCTTCTGAGCCTTGCTGCTACATGGGTATTCAGCTGTCTGAAAAAACGCGTTTATTTCGGGCTGAAAAACAAGTTTTGAAAAGTGTACTGTTACTGCCCCATAACTTACATGGGGTTGACCAAACTTGCAGAAACATGTTTATTTCTGCTGAAAAACATGTTTTGACACTTTCAGCACACTGGGGTTAAGATCTGAGTGTGTGGGCTCTTCTAAGCCTTGTTGCTACATGGGGATTCAGTTGTCTGAAAAAACGCGTTTATTTCGGGCTGAAAAACACGTTTTGAAAAGTGTACTGTTACTGCCCCATAACTTACGTGGGGTTGACCAAACTTGCAGAAACATGTTCATTTCTGCTGAAAAACGCGTTTTGACCCTTTCTGCACACTGGGGTTAAGATCTGAGTGTGTGGGCTCTTCTGAGCCTTGCTGCTACATGGGGATTCAGTTGTCTGAAAAAACGCGTTTATTTCGGGCTGAAAAACACGTTTTGCAGAGTGTACTGTTACTGCCCCATAACTTACATGGGGTTGACCAAACTTGCAGAAACATGTTTATTTCTGCTGAAAAACACGTTTTGACCCTTTCTGCACACTGGGGTTAAGATCTGAGTGTGTGGGCTCTTCTGAGCCTTGCTGCTACATGGGGATTCAGTTGTCTGAAAAAACGCGTTTATTTCGGGCTGAAAAACACGTTTTGAAAAGTGTACTGTTACGGCCCCATAACTTACATGGGGTTGACCAAACTTGCAGAAACATGTTTATTTCTGCTGAAAAACATGTTTTGACACTTTCAGCACACTGGGGTTAAGATCTGAGTGTGTGGGCTCTTCTGAGCCTTGTTGCTACATGGGGATTCAGTTGTCTGAAAAAACGCGTTTATTTCGGGCTGAAAAACACGTTTTGAAAAGTGTACTGTTACTGCCCCATAACTTACATGGGGTTGACCAAACTTGCAGAAACATGTTTATTTCTGCTGAAAAACATGTTTTGACACTTTCAGCACA
Organism: Lepisosteus oculatus; assembly: GCF_040954835.1. NCBI lineage: Eukaryota > Metazoa > Chordata > Actinopteri > Semionotiformes > Lepisosteidae > Lepisosteus > Lepisosteus oculatus. Next base: position 6,899 of record NW_027168251.1, read on the forward strand.
CTGGGGTTAAGATCTGAGTGTGTGGGCTCTTCTGAGCCTTGTTGCTACATGGGGATTCAGTTGTCTGAAAAAACGCGTTTATTTCGGGCTGAAAAACACGTTTTGAAAAGTGTACTGTTACTGCCCCATAACTTACATGGGGTTGACCAAACTTGCAGAAACATGTTTATTTCTGCTGAAAAACATGTTTTGACACTTTCAGCACACTGGGGTTAAGATCTGAGTGTGTGGGCTCTTCTGAGCCTTGTTGCTACATGGGGATTCAGTTGTCTGAAAAAACACGTTTATTTCGGGCTGAAAAACACGTTTTGCAAAGTGTACTGTTACTGCCCCATAACTTACATGGGGTTGACCAAACTTGCAGAAACATGTTTATTTCTGCTGAAAAACACGTTTTGACCCTTTCTGCACACTGGGGTTAAGATCTGAGTGTGTGGGCTCTTCTGAGTCTTGCTGCTACATGGGTATTCATTTGTCTGAAAAAACGCGTTTATTTCGGGCTGAAAAACACGTTTTGAAAAGTGTACTGTTACTGCCCCATAACTTACATGGGGTTGACCAAACTTGCAGAAACATGTTTATTTCTGCTGAAAAACATGTTTTGAACCTTTCTGCACACTGGGGTTAAGATCTGAGTGTGTGGGCTCTTCTGAGCCTTGCTGCTACATGGGGATTCAGTTGTCTGAAAAAACGCGTTTATTTCGGGCTGAAAAACACGTTTTGAAAAGTGTACTGTTACTGCCCCATAACTTACATGGGGTTGACCAAACTTGCAGAAACATGTTTATTTCTGCTGAAAAACATGTTTTGACACTTTCAGCACACTGGGGTTAAGATCTGAGTGTGTGGGCTCTTCTGAGCCTTGTTGCTACATGGGGATTCAGTTGTCTGAAAAAACGCGTTTATTTCGGGCTGAAAAACACGTTTTGAAAAGTGTACTGTTACTGCCCCATAACTTACATGGGGTTGACCAAACTTGCAGAAACATGTTTATTTCTGCTGAAAAACATGTTTTGACACTTTCAGCACACTGGGGTTAAGATCTGAGTGTGTGGGCTCTTCTGAGCCTTGTTGCTACATGGGGATTCAGTTGTCTGAAAAAACGCGTTTATTTCGGGCTGAAAAACACGTTTTGAAAAGTGTACTGTTACTGCCCCATAACTTACATGGGGTTGACCAAACTTGCAGAAACATGTTTATTTCTGCTGAAAAACATGTTTTGACACTTTCAGCACACTGGGGTTAAGATCTGAGTGTGTGGGCTCTTCTGAGCCTTGCTGCTACATGGGTATTCAGCTGTCTGAAAAAACGCGTTTATTTCGGGCTGAAAAACACGTTTTGAAAAGTGTACTGTTACTGCCCCATAACTTACATGGGGTTGACCAAACTTGCAGAAACATGTTTATTTCTGCTGAAAAACATGTTTTGACACTTTCAGCACACTGGGGTTAAGATCTGAGTGTGTGGGCTCTTCTGAGCCTTGTTGCTACATGGGGATTCAGTTGTCTGAAAAAACGCGTTTATTTCGGGCTGAAAAACACGTTTTGAAAAGTGTACTGTTACTGCCCCATAACTTACATGGGGTTGACCAAACTTGCAGAAACATGTTTATTTCTGCTGAAAAACATGTTTTGACACTTTCAGCACACTGGGGTTAAGATCTGAGTGTGTGGGCTCTTCTGAGCCTTGTTGCTACATGGGGATTCAGTTGTCTGAAAAAACGCGTTTTATTTCGGGCTGAAAAACACGTTTTGAAAAGTGTACTGTTACTGCCCCATAACTTACATGGGGTTGACCAAACTTGCAGAAACATGTTTATTTCTGCTGAAAAACACGTTTTGACCCTTTCTGCACACTGGGGTTAAGATCTGAGTGTGTGGGCTCTTCTGAGTCTTGCTGCTACATGGGTATTCATTTGTCTGAAAAAACGCGTTTATTTCGGGCTGAAAAACACGTTTTGAAAAGTGTACTGTTACTGCCCCATAACTTACATGGGGTTGACCAAACTTGCAGAAACATGTTTATTTCTGCTGAAAAACATGTTTTGAACCTTTCTGCACACTGGGGTTAAGATCTGAGTGTGTGGGCTCTTCTGAGCCTTGCTGCTACATGGGGATTCAGTTGTCTGAAAAAACGCGTTTATTTCGGGCTGAAAAACACGTTTTGAAAAGTGTACTGTTACTGCCCCATAACTTACATGGGGTTGACCAAACTTGCAGAAACATGTTTATTTCTGCTGAAAAACATGTTTTGACACTTTCAGCACACTGGGGTTAAGATCTGAGTGTGTGGGCTCTTCTGAGCCTTGTTGCTACATGGGGATTCAGTTGTCTGAAAAAACGCGTTTATTTCGGGCTGAAAAACACGTTTTGAAAAGTGTACTGTTACTGCCCCATAACTTACATGGGGTTGACCAAACTTGCAGAAACATGTTTATTTCTGCTGAAAAACATGTTTTGACACTTTCAGCACACTGGGGTTAAGATCTGAGTGTGTGGGCTCTTCTGAGCCATGTTGCTACATGGGGATTCAGTTGTCTGAAAAAACGCGTTTATTTCGGGCTGAAAAACACGTTTTGAAAAGTGTACTGTTACTGCCCCATAACTTACATGGGGTTGACCAAACTTGCAGAAACATGTTTATTTCTGCTGAAAAACATGTTTTGACACTTTCAGCACACTGGGGTTAAGATCTGAGTGTGTGGGCTCTTCTGAGCCTTGCTGCTACATGGGTATTCAGCTGTCTGAAAAAACGCGTTTATTTCGGGCTGAAAAACACGTTTTGAAAAGTGTACTGTTACTGCCCCATAACTTACATGGGGTTGACCAAACTTGCAGAAACATGTTTATTTCTGCTGAAAAACATGTTTTGACACTTTCAGCACACTGGGGTTAAGATCTGAGTGTGTGGGCTCTTCTGAGCCTTGTTGCTACATGGGGATTCAGTTGTCTGAAAAAACGCGTTTATTTCGGGCTGAAAAACACGTTTTGAAAAGTGTACTGTTACTGCCCCATAACTTACATGGGGTTGACCAAACTTGCAGAAACATGTTTATTTCTGCTGAAAAACATGTTTTGACACTTTCAGCACACTGGGGTTAAGATCTGAGTGTGTGGGCTCTTCTGAGCCTTGCTGCTACATGGGGATTCAGTTGTCTGAAAAAACGCGTTTATTTCGGGCTGAAAAACACGTTTTGCAGAGTGTACTGTTACTGCCCCATAACTTACATGGGGTTGACCAAACTTGCAGAAACATGTTCATTTCTGCTGAAAAACATGTTTTGACACTTTCAGCACACTGGGGTTAAGATCTGAGTGTGTGGGCTCTTCTGAGCCATGTTGCTACATGGGGATTCAGTTGTCTGAAAAAACGCGTTTATTTCGGGCTGAAAAACACGTTTTGAAAAGTGTACTGTTACTGCCCCATAACTTACATGGGGTTGACCAAACTTGCAGAAACATGTTTATTTCTGCTGAAAAACATGTTTTGACACTTTCAGCACACTGGGGTTAAGATCTGAGTGTGTGGGCTCTTCTGAGCCTTGCTGCTACATGGGTATTCAGCTGTCTGAAAAAACGCGTTTATTTCGGGCTGAAAAACACGTTTTGAAAAGTGTACTGTTACTGCCCCATAACTTACATGGGGTTGACCAAACTTGCAGAAACATGTTTATTTCTGCTGAAAAACATGTTTTGACACTTTCAGCACACTGGGGTTAAGATCTGAGTGTGTGGGCTCTTCTGAGCCTTGCTGCTACATGGGTATTCAGTTGTCTGAAAAAACGCGTTTATTTCGGGCTGAAAAACACGTTTTGAAAAGTGTACTGTTACTGCCCCATAACTTACGTGGGGTTGACCAAACTTGCAGAAACATGTTTATTTCTGCTGAAAAACATGTTTTGACACTTTCAGCACACTGGGGTTAAGATCTGAGTGTGTGGGCTCTTCTGAGCCTTGTTGCTACATGGGGATTCAGTTGTCTGAAAAAACGCGTTTATTTCGGGCTGAAAAACACGTTTTGAAAAGTGTACTGTTACTGCCCCATAACTTACATGGGGTTGACCAAACTTGCAGAAACATGTTTATTTCTGCTGAAAAACATGTTTTGACACTTTCAGCACACTGGGGTTAAGATCTGAGTGTGTGGGCTCTTCTGAGCCATGTTGCTACATGGGGATTCAGTTGTCTGAGAAAACGCGTTTATTTCGGGCTGAAAAACACGTTTTGAAAAGTGTACTGTTACTGCCCCATAACTTACATGGGGTTGACCAAACTTGCAGAAACATGTTTATTTCTGCTGAAAAACATGTTTTGACACTTTCAGCACACTGGGGTTAAGATCTGAGTGTGTGGGCTCTTCTGAGCCTTGCTGCTACATGGGTATTCAGCTGTCTGAAAAAACGCGTTTATTTCGGGCTGAAAAACACGTTTTGAAAAGTGTACTGTTACTGCCCCATAACTTACATGGGGTTGACCAAACTTGCAGAAACATGTTTATTTCTGCTGAAAAACATGTTTTGACACTTTCAGCACACTGGGGTTAAGATCTGAGTGTGTGGGCTCTTCTGAGCCATGTTGCTACATGGGGATTCAGTTGTCTGAAAAAACGCGTTTATTTCGGGCCGAAAAACACGTTTTGAAAAGTGTACTGTTACTGCCCCATAACTTACATGGGGTTGACCAAACTTGCAGAAACATGTTTATTTCTGCTGAAAAACATGTTTTGACACTTTCAGCACACTGGGGTTAAGATCTGAGTGTGTGGGCTCTTCTGAGCCTTGCTGCTACATGGGTATTCAGCTGTCAGAAAAAACGCGTTTATTTCGGGCTGAAAAACACGTTTTGAAAAGTGTACTGTTACTGCCCCATAACTTACATGGGGTTGCCCAAACTTGCAGAAACATGTTTATTTCTGCTAAAAAACATGTTTTGACACTTTCAGCACACTGGGGTTAAGATCTGAGTGTGTGGGCTCTTCTGAGCCTTGTTGCTACATGGGGATTCAGTTGTCTGAAAAAACGCGTTTATTTCGGGCTGAAAAACACGTTTTGAAAAGTGTACTGTTACTGCCCCATAACTTACATGGGGTTGACCAAACTTGCAGAAACATGTTTATTTCTGCTGAAAAACATGTTTTGACACTTTCAGCACACTGGGGTTAAGATCTGAGTGTGTGGGCTCTTCTGAGCCTTGTTGCTACATGGGGATTCAGTTGTCTGAAAAAACGCGTTTATTTCGGGCTGAAAAACACGTTTTGAAAAGTGTACTGTTACTGCCCCATAACTTACATGGGGTTGCCCAAACTTGCAGAAACATGTTTATTTCTGCTGAAAAACATGTTTTGACACTTTCAGCACACTGGGGTTAAGATCTGAGTGTGTGGGCTCTTCTGAGCCTTGTTGCTACATGGGGATTCAGTTGTCTGAAAAAACGCGTTTATTTCGGGCTGAAAAACACGTTTTGAAAAGTGTACTGTTACTGCCCCATAACTTACATGGGGTTGACCAAACTTGCAGAAACATGTTCATTTCTGCTGAAAAACACGTTTTGACCCTTTCTGCACACTGGGGTTAAGATCTGAGTGTGTGGGCTCTTCTGAGCCTTGCTGCTACATGGGGATTCAGTTGTCTGAAAAAACGCGTTTATTTCGGGCTGAAAATCACGTTTTGCAGAGTGTACTGTTACTGCCCCATAACTTACATGGGGTTGACCAAACTTGCAGAAACATGTTTATTTCTGCTGAAAAACACGTTTTGACCCTTTCTGCACACTGGGGTTAAGAGCTGAGTGTGTGGGCTCTTCTGAGACTTGCTGCTACATGGGTATTCAGTTGTCTGAAAAAACGCGTTTATTTCGGGCTGAAAAACACGTTTTGAAAAGTGTACTGTTACTGCCCCATAACTTACATGGGGTTGACCAAACTTGCAGAAACATGTTTATTTCTGCTGAAAAACATGTTTTGACACTTTCAGCACACTGGGGTTAAGATCTGAGTGTGTGGGCTCTTCTGAGCCTTGTTGCTACATGGGGATTCAGTTGTCTGAAAAAACGCGTTTATTTCGGGCTGAAAAACACGTTTTGAAAAGTGTACTGTTACTGCCCCATAACTTACATGGGGTTGACCAAACTTGCAGAAACATGTTTATTTCTGCTGAAAAACATGTTTTGACACTTTCAGCACACTGGGGTTAAGATCTGAGTGTGTGGGCTCTTCTGAGCCTTGTTGCTACATGGGGATTCAGTTGTCTGAAAAAACGCGTTTATTTCGGGCTGAAAAACACGTTTTGAAAAGTGTACTGTTACTGCCCCATAACTTACATGGGGTTGACCAAACTTGCAGAAACATGTTTATTTCTGCTGAAAAACATGTTTTGACACTTTCAGCACACTGGGGTTAAGATCTGAGTGTGTGGGCTCTTCTGAGCCTTGCTGCTACATGGGTATTCAGCTGTCTGAAAAAACGCGTTTATTTCGGGCTGAAAAACAAGTTTTGAAAAGTGTACTGTTACTGCCCCATAACTTACATGGGGTTGACCAAACTTGCAGAAACATGTTTATTTCTGCTGAAAAACATGTTTTGACACTTTCAGCACACTGGGGTTAAGATCTGAGTGTGTGGGCTCTTCTAAGCCTTGTTGCTACATGGGGATTCAGTTGTCTGAAAAAACGCGTTTATTTCGGGCTGAAAAACACGTTTTGAAAAGTGTACTGTTACTGCCCCATAACTTACGTGGGGTTGACCAAACTTGCAGAAACATGTTCATTTCTGCTGAAAAACGCGTTTTGACCCTTTCTGCACACTGGGGTTAAGATCTGAGTGTGTGGGCTCTTCTGAGCCTTGCTGCTACATGGGGATTCAGTTGTCTGAAAAAACGCGTTTATTTCGGGCTGAAAAACACGTTTTGCAGAGTGTACTGTTACTGCCCCATAACTTACATGGGGTTGACCAAACTTGCAGAAACATGTTTATTTCTGCTGAAAAACACGTTTTGACCCTTTCTGCACACTGGGGTTAAGATCTGAGTGTGTGGGCTCTTCTGAGCCTTGCTGCTACATGGGGATTCAGTTGTCTGAAAAAACGCGTTTATTTCGGGCTGAAAAACACGTTTTGAAAAGTGTACTGTTACGGCCCCATAACTTACATGGGGTTGACCAAACTTGCAGAAACATGTTTATTTCTGCTGAAAAACATGTTTTGACACTTTCAGCACACTGGGGTTAAGATCTGAGGGTGTGGGCTCTTCTGAGCCTTGTTGCTACATGGGGATTCAGTTGTCTGAAAAAACGCGTTTATTTCGGGCTGAAAAACACGTTTTGAAAAGTGTACTGTTACTGCCCCATAACTTACATGGGGTTGACCAAACTTGCAGAAACATGTTTATTTCTGCTGAAAAACATGTTTTGACACTTTCAGCACACTGGGGTTAAGATCTGAGTGTGTGGGCTCTTCTGAGCCTTGTTGCTACATGGGGATTCAGTTGTCTGAAAAAACGCGTTTATTTCGGGCTGAAAAACACGTTTTGAAAAGTGTACTGTTACTGCCCCATAACTTACATGGGGTTGACCAAACTTGCAGAAACATGTTTATTTCTGCTGAAAAACATGTTTTGACACTTTCAGCACACTGGGGTTAAGATCTGAGTGTGTGGGCTCTTCTGAGCCTTGCTGCTACATGGGGATTCAGTTGTCTGAAAAAACGCGTTTATTTCGGGCTGAAAAACACGTTTTGCAGAGTGTACTGTTACTGCCCCATAACTTACATGGGGTTGACCAAACTTGCAGAAACATGTTTATTTCTGCTGAAAAACACGTTTTGACCCTTTCTGCACACTGGGGTTAAGATCTGAGTGTGTGGGCTCTTCTGAGCCTTGCTGCTACATGGGTATTCATTTGTCTGAAAAAACGCGTTTATTTCGGGCTGAAAAACACGTTTTGAAAAGTGTACTGTTACTGCCCCATAACTTACATGGGGTTGACCAAACTTGCAGAAACATGTTTATTTCTGCTGAAAAACATGTTTTGAACCTTTCTGCACACTGGGGTTAAGATCTGAGTGTGTGGGCTCTTCTGAGCCTTGCTGCTACATGGGGATTCAGTTGTCTGAAAAAACGCGTTTATTTCGGGCTGAAAAACACGTTTTGAAAAGTGTACTGTTACTGCCCCATAACTTACATGGGGTTGACCAAACTTGCAGAAACATGTTTATTTCTGCTGAAAAACATGTTTTGACACTTTCAGCACACTGGGGTTAAGATCTGAGTGTGTGGGCTCTTCTGAGCCTTGTTGCTACATGGGGATTCAGTTGTCTGAAAAAACGCGTTTATTTCGGGCTGAAAAACACGTTTTGAAAAGTGTACTGTTACTGCCCCATAACTTACATGGGGTTGACCAAACTTGCAGAAACATGTTTATTTCTGCTGAAAAACATGTTTTGACACTTTCAGCACACTGGGGTTAAGATCTGAGTGTGTGGGCTCTTCTGAGCCATGTTGCTACATGGGGATTCAGTTGTCTGAAAAAACGCGTTTATTTCGGGCCGAAAAACACGTTTTGAAAAGTGTACTGTTACTGCCCCATAACTTACATGGGGTTGACCAAACTTGCAGAAACATGTTTATTTCTGCTGAAAAACATGTTTTGACACTTTCAGCACACTGGGGTTAAGATCTGAGTGTGTGGGCTCTTCTGAGCCTTGCTGCTACATGGGTATTCAGCTGTCTGAAAAAACGCGTTTATTTCGGGCTGAAAAACACGTTTTGAAAAGTGTACTGTTACTGCCCCATAACTTACATGGGGTTGCCCAAACTTGCAGAAACATGTTTATTTCTGCTGAAAAACATGTTTTGACACTTTCAGCACACTGGGGTTAAGATCTGAGTGTGTGGGCTCTTCTGAGCCTTGTTGCTACATGGGGATTCAGTTGTCTGAAAAAACGCGTTTATTTCGGGCTGAAAAACACGTTTTGAAAAGTGTACTGTTACTGCCCCATAACTTACATGGGGTTGACCAAACTTAAAGAAACATGTTTATTTCTGCTGAAAAACATGTTTTGACACTTTCAGCACACTGGGGTTAAGATCTGAGTGTGTGGGCTCTTCTGAGCCTTGTTGCTACATGGGGATTCAGTTGTCTGAAAAAACGCGTTTATTTCGGGCTGAAAAACACGTTTTGAAAAGTGTACTGTTACTGCCCCATAACTTACATGGGGTTGCCCAAACTTGCAGAAACATGTTTATTTCTGCTGAAAAACATGTTTTGACACTTTCAGCACACTGGGGTTAAGATCTGAGTGTGTGGGCTCTTCTGAGCCTTGTTGCTACATGGGGATTCAGTTGTCTGAAAAAACGCGTTTATTTCGGGCTGAAAAACACGTTTTGAAAAGTGTACTGTTACTGCCCCATAACTTACATGGGGTTGACCAAACTTGCAGAAACATGTTCATTTCTGCTGAAAAACACGTTTTGACCCTTTCTGCACACTGGGGTTAAGATCTGAGTGTGTGGGCTCTTCTGAGCCTTGCTGCTACATGGGGATTCAGTTGTCTGAAAAAACGCGTTTATTTCGGGCTGAAAATCACGTTTTGCAGAGTGTACTGTTACTGCCCCATAACTTACATGGGGTTGACCAAACTTGCAGAAACATGTTTATTTCTGCTGAAAAACACGTTTTGACCCTTTCTGCACACTGGGGTTAAGAGCTGAGTGTGTGGGCTCTTCTGAGACTTGCTGCTACATGGGTATTCAGTTGTCTGAAAAAACGCGTTTATTTCGGGCTGAAAAACACGTTTTGAAAAGTGTACTGTTACTGCCCCATAACTTACATGGGGTTGACCAAACTTGCAGAAACATGTTTATTTCTGCTGAAAAACATGTTTTGACACTTTCAGCACACTGGGGTTAAGATCTGAGTGTGTGGGCTCTTCTGAGCCTTGTTGCTACATGGGGATTCAGTTGTCTGAAAAAACGCGTTTATTTCGGGCTGAAAAACACGTTTTGAAAAGTGTACTGTTACTGCCCCATAACTTACATGGGGTTGACCAAACTTGCAGAAACATGTTTATTTCTGCTGAAAAACATGTTTTGACACTTTCAGCACACTGGGGTTAAGATCTGAGTGTGTGGGCTCTTCTGAGCCTTGTTGCTACATGGGGATTCAGTTGTCTGAAAAAACGCGTTTATTTCGGGCTGAAAAACACGTTTTGAAAAGTGTACTGTTACTGCCCCATAACTTACATGGGGTTGACCAAACTTGCAGAAACATGTTTATTTCTGCTGAAAAACATGTTTTGACACTTTCAGCACACTGGGGTTAAGATCTGAGTGTGTGGGCTCTTCTGAGCCTTGCTGCTACATGGGTATTCAGCTGTCTGAAAAAACGCGTTTATTTCGGGCTGAAAAACAAGTTTTGAAAAGTGTACTGTTACTGCCCCATAACTTACATGGGGTTGACCAAACTTGCAGAAACATGTTTATTTCTGCTGAAAAACATGTTTTGACACTTTCAGCACACTGGGGTTAAGATCTGAGTGTGTGGGCTCTTCTAAGCCTTGTTGCTACATGGGGATTCAGTTGTCTGAAAAAACGCGTTTATTTCGGGCTGAAAAACACGTTTTGAAAAGTGTACTGTTACTGCCCCATAACTTACGTGGGGTTGACCAAACTTGCAGAAACATGTTCATTTCTGCTGAAAAACGCGTTTTGACCCTTTCTGCACACTGGGGTTAAGATCTGAGTGTGTGGGCTCTTCTGAGCCTTGCTGCTACATGGGGATTCAGTTGTCTGAAAAAACGCGTTTATTTCGGGCTGAAAATCACGTTTTGCAGAGTGTACTGTTACTGCCCCATAACTTACATGGGGTTGACCAAACTTGCAGAAACATGTTTATTTCTGCTGAAAAACACGTTTTGACCCTTTCTGCACACTGGGGTTAAGAGCTGAGTGTGTGGGCTCTTCTGAGACTTGCTGCTACATGGGTATTCAGTTGTCTGAAAAAACGCGTTTATTTCGGGCTGAAAAACACGTTTTGAAAAGTGTACTGTTACTGCCCCATAACTTACATGGGGTTGACCAAACTTGCAGAAACATGTTTATTTCTGCTGAAAAACATGTTTTGACACTTTCAGCACACTGGGGTTAAGATCTGAGTGTGTGGGCTCTTCTGAGCCTTGTTGCTACATGGGGATTCAGTTGTCTGAAAAACGCGTTTATTTCGGGCTGAAAAACACGTTTTGAAAAGTGTACTGTTACTGCCCCATAACTTACATGGGGTTGACCAAACTTGCAGAAACATGTTTATTTCTGCTGAAAAACATGTTTTGACACTTTCAGCACACTGGGGTTAAGATCTGAGTGTGTGGGCTCTTCTGAGCCTTGTTGCTACATGGGGATTCAGTTGTCTGAAAAAACGCGTTTATTTCGGGCTGAAAAACACGTTTTGAAAAGTGTACTGTTACTGCCCCATAACTTACATGGGGTTGACCAAACTTGCAGAAACATGTTTATTTCTGCTGAAAAACATGTTTTGACACTTTCAGCACACTGGGGTTAAGATCTGAGTGTGTGGGCTCTTCTGAGCCTTGCTGCTACATGGGTATTCAGCTGTCTGAAAAAACGCGTTTATTTCGGGCTGAAAAACACGTTTTGAAAAGTGTACTGTTACTGCCCCATAACTTACATGGGGTTGACCAAACTTGCAGAAACATGTTTATTTCTGCTGAAAAACATGTTTTGACACTTTCAGCACACTGGGGTTAAGATCTGAGTGTGTGGGCTCTTCTGAGCCTTGTTGCTACATGGGGATTCAGTTGTCTGAAAAAACGCGTTTATTTCGGGCTGAAAAACACGTTTTGAAAAGTGTACTGTTACTGCCCCATAACTTACATGGGGTTGACCAAACTTGCAGAAACATGTTTATTTCTGCTGAAAAACATGTATTGACACTTTCAGCACACTGGGGTTAACATCTGAGTGTGTGGGCTCTTCTGAGCCTTGCTGCTACATGGGGATTCAGTTGTCTGAAAAAACGCGTTTATTTCGGGCTGAAAAACACGTTTTGCAGAGTGTACTGTTACTGCCCCATAACTTACATGGGGTTGACCAAACTTGCAGAAACATGTTTATTTCTGCTGAAAAACACGTTTTGACCCTTTCTGCACACTGGGGTTAAGATCTGAGTGTGTGGGCTCTTCTGAGCCTTGCTGCTACATGGGTATTCAGTTGTCTGAAAAAACGCGTTTATTTCGGGCTGAAAAACACGTTTTGAAAAGTGTACTGTTACTGCCCCATAACTTACATGGGGTTGACCAAACTTGCAGAAACATGTTTATTTCTGCTGAAAAACATGTTTTGAACCTTTCTGCACACTGGGGTTAAGATCTGAGTGTGTGGGCTCTTCTGAGCCTTGCTGCTACATGGGGATTCAGTTGTCTGAAAAAACGCGTTTATTTCGGGCTGAAAAACACGTTTTGAAAAGTGTACTGTTACTGCCCCATAACTTACATGGGGTTGACCAAACTTGCAGAAACATGTTTATTTCTGCTGAAAAACATGTATTGACACTTTCAGCACACTGGGGTTAAGATCTGAGTGTGTGGGCTCTTCTGAGCCTTGTTGCTACATGGGGATTCAGTTGTCTGAAAAAACGCGTTTATTTCGGGCTGAAAAACACGTTTTGAAAAGTGTACTGTTACTGCCCCATAACTTACATGGGGTTGACCAAACTTGCAGAAACATGTTTATTTCTGCTGAAAAACATGTTTTGACACTTTCAGCACACTGGGGTTAAGATCTGAGTGTGTGGGCTCTTCTGAGCCATGTTGCTACATGGGGATTCAGTTGTCTGAAAAAACGCGTTTATTTCGGGCTGAAAAACACGTTTTGAAAAGTGTACTGTTACTGCCCCATAACTTACATGGGGTTGACCAAACTTGCAGAAACATGTTTATTTCTGCTGAAAAACATGTTTTGACACTTTCAGCACACTGGGGTTAAGATCTGAGTGTGTGGGCTCTTCTGAGCCTTGTTGCTACATGGGTATTCAGTTGTCTGAAAAAACGCGTTTATTTCGGGCTGAAAAACACGTTTTGAAAAGTGTACTGTTACTGCCCCATAACTTACATGGGGTTGCCCAAACTTGCAGAAACATGTTTATTTCTGCTGAAAAACATGTTTTGACACTTTCAGCACACTGGGGTTAAGATCTGAGTGTGTGGGCTCTTCTGAGCCTTGTTGCTACATGGGGATTCAGTTGTCTGAAAAAACGCGTTTATTTCGGGCTGAAAAACACGTTTTGAAAAGTGTACTGTTACTGCCCCATAACTTACATGGGGTTGACCAAACTTGCAGAAACATGTTCATTTCTGCTGAAAAACACGTTTTAACCCTTTCTGCACACTGGGGTTAAGATCTGAGTGTGTGGGCTCTTCTGAGCCTTGCTGCTACATGGGGATTCAGTTGTCTGAAAAAACGCGTTTATTTCGGTCTGAAAATCACGTTTTGCAGAGTGTACTGTTACTGCCCCATAACTTACATGGGGTTGACCAAACTTGCAGAAACATGTTTATTTCTGCTGAAAAACACGTTTTGACCCTTTCTGCACACTGGGGTTAAGAGCTGAGTGTGTGGGCTCTTCTGAGACTTGCTGCTACATGGGTATTCAGTTGTCTGAAAAAACGCGTTTATTTCGGGCTGAAAAACACGTTTTGAAAAGTGTACTGTTACTGCCCCATAACTTACATGGGGTTGACCAAACTTGCAGAAACATGTTTATTTCTGCTGAAAAACATGTTTTGACACTTTCAGCACACTGGGGTTAAGATCTGAGTGTGTGGGCTCTTCTGAGCCTTGTTGCTACATGGGGATTCAGTTGTCTGAAAAACGCGTTTATTTCGGGCTGAACAACACGTTTTGAAAAGTGTACTGTTACTGCCCCATAACTTACATGGGGTTGACCAAACTTGCAGAAACATGTTTATTTCTGCTGAAAAACATGTTTTGACACTTTCAGCACACTGGGGTTAAGATCTGAGTGTGTGGGCTCTTCTGAGCCTTGTTGCTACATGGGTATTCAGCTGTCTGAAAAAACGCGTTTATTTCGGGCTGAAAAACACGTTTTGAAAAGTGTACTGTTACTGCCCCATAACTTACATGGGGTTGACCAAACTTGCAGAAACATGTTTATTTCTGCTGAAAAACATGTATTGACACTTTCAGCACACTGGGGTTAAGATCTGAGTGTGTGGGCTCTTCTGAGCCTTGCTGCTACATGGGGATTCAGTTGTCTGAAAAAACGCGTTTATTTCGGGCTGAAAAACACGTTTTGCAGAGTGTACTGTTACTGCCCCATAACTTACATGGGGTTGACCAAACTTGCAGAAACATGTTTATTTCTGCTGAAAAACACGTTTTGACCCTTTCTGCACACTGGGGTTAAGATCTGAGTGTGTGGGCTCTTCTGAGCCTTGCTGCTACATGGGTATTCAGTTGTCTGAAAAAACGCGTTTATTTCGGGCTGAAAAACACGTTTTGAAAAGTGTACTGTTACTGCCCCATAACTTACATGGGGTTGACCAAACTTGCAGAAACATGTTTATTTCTGCTGAAAAACATGTTTTGAACCTTTCTGCACACTGGGGTTAAGATCTGAGTGTGTGGGCTCTTCTGAGCCTTGCTGCTACATGGGGATTCAGTTGTCTGAAAAAACGCGTTTATTTCGGGCTGAAAAACACGTTTTGAAAAGTGTACTGTTACTGCCCCATAACTTACATGGGGTTGACCAAACTTGCAGAAACATGTTTATTTCTGCTGAAAAACATGTTTTGACACTTTCAGCACACTGGGGTTAAGATCTGAGTGTGTGGGCTCTTCTGAGCCTTGTTGCTACATGGGGATTCAGTTGTCTGAAAAAACGCGTTTATTTCGGGCTGAAAAACACGTTTTGAAAAGTGTACTGTTACTGCCCCATAACTTACATGGGGTTGACCAAACTTGCAGAAACATGTTTATTTCTGCTGAAAAACATGTTTTGACACTTTCAGCACACTGGGGTTAAGATCTGAGTGTGTGGGCTCTTCTGAGCCATGTTGCTACATGGGGATTCAGTTGTCTGAAAAAACGCGTTTATTTCGGGCTGAAAAACACGTTTTGAAAAGTGTACTGTTACTGCCCCATAACTTACATGGGGTTGACCAAACTTGCAGAAACATGTTTATTTCTGCTGAAAAACATGTTTTGACACTTTCAGCACACTGGGGTTAAGATCTGAGTGTGTGGGCTCTTCTGAGCCTTGCTGCTACATGGGTATTCAGCTGTCTGAAAAAACGCGTTTATTTCGGGCTGAAAAACACGTTTTGAAAAGTGTACTGTTACTGCCCCATAACTTACATGGGGTTGACCAAACTTGCAGAAACATGTTTATTTCTGCTGAAAAACATGTTTTGACACTTTCAGCACACTGGGGTTAAGATCTGAGTGTGTGGGCTCTTCTGAGCCTTGTTGCTACATGGGGATTCAGTTGTCTGAAAAAACGCGTTTATTTCGGGCTGAAAAACACGTTTTGAAAAGTGTACTGTTACTACCCCATAACTTACATGGGGTTGACCAAACTTGCAGAAACATGTTTATTTCTGCTGAAAAACATGTTTTGACACTTTCAGCACACTGGGGTTAAGATCTGAGTGTGTGGGCTCTTCTGAGCCTTGTTGCTACATGGGTATTCAGTTGTCTGAAAAAACGCGTTTATTTCGGGCTGAAAAACACGTTTTGAAAAGTGTACTGTTACTGCCCCATAACTTACATGGGGTTGCCCAAACTTGCAGAAACATGTTTATTTCTGCTGAAAAACATGTTTTGACACTTTCAGCACACTGGGGTTAAGATCTGAGTGTGTGGGCTCTTCTGAGCCTTGTTGCTACATGGGGATTCAGTTGTCTGAAAAAACGCGTTTATTTCGGGCTGAAAAACACGTTTTGAAAAGTGTACTGTTACTGCCCCATAACTTACATGGGGTTGACCAAACTTGCAGAAACATGTTCATTTCTGCTGAAAAACACGTTTTGACCCTTTCTGCACACTGGGGTTAAGATCTGAGTGTGTGGGCTCTTCTGAGCCTTGCTGCTACATGGGGATTCAGTTGTCTGAAAAAACGCGTTTATTTCGGGCTGAAAATCACGTTTTGCAGAGTGTACTGTTACTGCCCCATAACTTACATGGGGTTGACCAAACTTGCAGAAACATGTTTATTTCTGCTGAAAAACACGTTTTGACCCTTTCTGCACACTGGGGTTAAGAGCTGAGTGTGTGGGCTCTTCTGAGACTTGCTGCTACATGGGTATTCAGTTGTCTGAAAAAACGCGTTTATTTCGGGCTGAAAAACACGTTTTGAAAAGTGTACTGTTACTGCCCCATAACTTACATGGGGTTGACCAAACTTGCAGAAACATGTTTATTTCTGCTGAAAAACATGTTTTGACACTTTCAGCACACTGGGGTTAAGATCTGAGTGTGTGGGCTCTTCTGAGCCTTGTTGCTACATGGGGATTCAGTTGTCTGAAAAACGCGTTTATTTCGGGCTGAACAACACGTTTTGAAAAGTGTACTGTTACTGCCCCATAACTTACATGGGGTTGACCAAACTTGCAGAAACATGTTTATTTCTGCTGAAAAACATGTTTTGACACTTTCAGCACACTGGGGTTAAGATCTGAGTGTGTGGGCTCTTCTGAGCCTTGTTGCTACATGGGGATTCAGTTGTCTGAAAAAACGCGTTTATTTCGGGCTGAAAAACACGTTTTGAAAAGTGTACTGTTACTGCCCCATAACTTACATGGGGTTGACCAAACTTGCAGAAACATGTTTATTTCTGCTGAAAAACATGTTTTGACACTTTCAGCACACTGGGGTTAAGATCTGAGTGTGTGGGCTCTTCTGAGCCTTGCTGCTACATGGGTATTCAGCTGTCTGAAAAAACGCGTTTATTTCGGGCTGAAAAACACGTTTTGAAAAGTGTACTGTTACTGCCCCATAACTTACATGGGGTTGACCAAACTTGCAGAAACATGTTTATTTCTGCTGAAAAACATGTTTTGACACTTTCAGCACACTGGGTTAAGATCTGAGTGTGTGGGCTCTTCTGAGCCTTGTTGCTACATGGGGATTCAGTTGTCTGAAAAAACGCGTTTATTTCGGGCTGAAAAACACGTTTTGAAAAGTGTACTGTTACTACCCCATAACTTACATGGGGTTGACCAAACTTGCAGAAACATGTTTATTTCTGCTGAAAAACATGTTTTGACACTTTCAGCACACTGGGGTTAAGATCTGAGTGTGTGGGCTCTTCTGAGCCTTGTTGCTACATGGGTATTCAGTTGTCTGAAAAAACGCGTTTATTTCGGGCTGAAAAACACGTTTTGAAAAGTGTACTGTTACTGCCCCATAACTTACATGGGGTTGCCCAAACTTGCAGAAACATGTTTATTTCTGCTGAAAAACATGTTTTGACACTTTCAGCACACTGGGGTTAAGATCTGAGTGTGTGGGCTCTTCTGAGCCTTGTTGCTACATGGGGATTCAGTTGTCTGAAAAAACGCGTTTATTTCGGGCTGAAAAACACGTTTTGAAAAGTGTACTGTTACTGCCCCATAACTTACATGGGGTTGACCAAACTTGCAGAAACATGTTCATTTCTGCTGAAAAACACGTTTTGACCCTTTCTGCACACTGGGGTTAAGATCTGAGTGTGTGGGCTCTTCTGAGCCTTGCTGCTACATGGGGATTCAGTTGTCTGAAAAAACGCGTTTATTTCGGGCTGAAAATCACGTTTTGCAGAGTGTACTGTTACTGCCCCATAACTTACATGGGGTTGACCAAACTTGCAGAAACATGTTTATTTCTGCTGAAAAACACGTTTTGACCCTTTCTGCACACTGGGGTTAAGAGCTGAGTGTGTGGGCTCTTCTGAGACTTGCTGCTACATGGGTATTCAGTTGTCTGAAAAAACGCGTTTATTTCGGGCTGAAAAACACGTTTTGAAAAGTGTACTGTTACTGCCCCATAACTTACATGGGGTTGACCAAACTTGCAGAAACATGTTTATTTCTGCTGAAAAACATGTTTTGACACTTTCAGCACACTGGGGTTAAGATCTGAGTGTGTGGGCTCTTCTGAGCCTTGTTGCTACATGGGGATTCAGTTGTCTGAAAAACGCGTTTATTTCGGGCTGAACAACACGTTTTGAAAAGTGTACTGTTACTGCCCCATAACTTACATGGGGTTGACCAAACTTGCAGAAACATGTTTATTTCTGCTGAAAAACATGTTTTGACACTTTCAGCACACTGGGGTTAAGATCTGAGTGTGTGGGCTCTTCTGAGCCTTGTTGCTACATGGGGATTCAGTTGTCTGAAAAAACGCGTTTATTTCGGGCTGAAAAACACGTTTTGAAAAGTGTACTGTTACTGCCCCATAACTTACATGGGGTTGACCAAACTTGCAGAAACATGTTTATTTCTGCTGAAAAACATGTTTTGACACTTTCAGCACACTGGGGTTAAGATCTGAGTGTGTGGGCTCTTCTGAGCCTTGTTGCTACATGGGGATTCAGTTGTCTGAAAAAACGCGTTTATTTCGGGCTGAAAAACACGTTTTGAAAAGTGTACTGTTACTGCCCCATAACTTACATGGGGTTGACCAAACTTGCAGAAACATGTTCATTTCTGCTGAAAAACACGTTTTGACCCTTTCTGCACACTGGGGTTAAGATCTGAGTGTGTGGGCTCTTCTGAGCCTTGCTGCTACATGGGGATTCAGTTGTCTGAAAAAACGCGTTTATTTCGGGCTGAAAATCACGTTTTGCAGAGTGTACTGTTACTGCCCCATAACTTACATGGGGTTGACCAAACTTGCAGAAACATGTTTATTTCTGCTGAAAAACACGTTTTGACCCTTTCTGCACACTGGGGTTAAGGGCTGAGTGTGTGGGCTCTTCTGAGACTTGCTGCTACATGGGTATTCAGTTGTCTGAAAAAACGCGTTTATTTCGGGCTGAAAAACACGTTTTGAAAAGTGTACTGTTACTGCCCCATAACTTACATGGGGTTGACCAAACTTGCAGAAACATGTTTATTTCTGCTGAAAAACATGTTTTGACACTTTCAGCACACTGGGGTTAAGATCTGAGTGTGTGGGCTCTTCTGAGCCTTGTTGCTACATGGGGATTCAGTTGTCTGAAAAACGCGTTTATTTCGGGCTGAAAAACACGTTTTGAAAAGTGTACTGTTACTGCCCCATAACTTACATGGGGTTGACCAAACTTGCAGAAACATGTTTATTTCTGCTGAAAAACATGTTTTGACACTTTCAGCACACTGGGGTTAAGATCTGAGTGTGTGGGCTCTTCTGAGCCTTGTTGCTACATGGGGATTCAGTTGTCTGAAAAAACGCGTTTATTTCGGGCTGAAAAACACGTTTTGAAAAGTGTACTGTTACTGCCCCATAACTTACATGGGGTTGACCAAACTTGCAGAAACATGTTTATTTCTGCTGAAAAACATGTTTTGACACTTTCAGCACACTGGGGTTAAGATCTGAGTGTGTGGGCTCTTCTGAGCCTTGCTGCTACATGGGTATTCAGCTGTCTGAAAAACGCGTTTATTTCGGGCTGAAAAACAAGTTTTGAAAAGTGTACTGTTACTGCCCCATAACTTACATGGGGTTGACCAAACTTGCAGAAACATGTTTATTTCTGCTGAAAAACATGTTTTGACACTTTCAGCACACTGGGGTTAAGATCTGAGTGTGTGGGCTCTTCTGAGCCTTGTTGCTACATGGGGATTCAGTTGTCTGAAAAACGCGTTTATTTCGGGCTGAAAAACACGTTTGCAGAGTGTACTGTTACTGCCCCATAACTTACATGGGGTTGACCAAACTTG
This sequence comes from Lepisosteus oculatus, assembly GCF_040954835.1. NCBI lineage: Eukaryota > Metazoa > Chordata > Actinopteri > Semionotiformes > Lepisosteidae > Lepisosteus > Lepisosteus oculatus. Next base: position 26,822 of record NW_027168251.1, read on the forward strand.
CAGAAACATGTTTATTTCTGCTGAAAAACACGTTTTGACCCTTTCTGCACACTGGGGTTAAGATCTGAGTGTGTGGGCTCTTCTGAGCCTTGCTGCTACATGGGTATTCAGTTGTCTGAAAAACGCGTTTATTTCGGGCTGAAAAACACGTTTTGAAAAGTGTACTGTTACTGCCCCATAACTTACATGGGGTTGACCAAACTTGCAGAAACATGTTTATTTCTGCTGAAAAACATGTTTTGACACTTTCAGCACACTGGGGTTAAGATCTGAGTGTGTGGGCTCTTCTGAGCCTTGTTGCTACATGGGGATTCAGTTGTCTGAAAAAACGCGTTTATTTCGGGCTGAAAAACACGTTTTGAAAAGTGTACTGTTACTGCCCCATAACTTACATGGGGTTGCCCAAACTTGCAGAAACATGTTTATTTCTGCTGAAAAACATGTTTTGACACTTTCAGCACACTGGGGTTAAGATCTGAGTGTGTGGGCTCTTCTGAGCCTTGTTGCTACATGGGGATTCAGTTGTCTGAAAAAACGCGTTTATTTCGGGCTGAAAAACACGTTTTGAAAGTGTACTGTTACTGCCCCATAACTTACATGGGGTTGACCAAACTTGCAGAAACATGTTCATTTCTGCTGAAAAACACGTTTTGACCCTTTCTGCACACTGGGGTTAAGATCTGAGTGTGTGGGCTCTTCTGAGCCTTGCTGCTACATGGGGATTCAGTTGTCTGAAAAAACGCGTTTATTTCGGGCTGAAAATCACGTTTTGCAGAGTGTACTGTTACTGCCCCATAACTTACATGGGGTTGACCAAAACTTGCAGAAACATGTTTATTTCTGCTGAAAAACATGTTTTGACACTTTCAGCACACTGGGGTTAAGATCTGAGTGTGTGGGCTCTTCTGAGCCTTGTTGCTACATGGGGATTCAGTTGTCTGAAAAAACGCGTTTATTCGGGCTGAAAAACACGTTTTGAAAAGTGTACTGTTACTGCCCCATAACTTACATGGGGTTGACCAAACTTGCAGAAACATGTTTATTTCTGCTGAAAAACATGTTTTGACACTTTCAGCACACTGGGGTTAAGATCTGAGTGTGTGGGCTCTTCTGAGCCATGTTGCTACATGGGGATTCAGTTGTCTGAAAAAACGCGTTTATTTCGGGCTGAAAAACACGTTTTGAAAAGTGTACTGTTACTGCCCCATAACTTACATGGGGTTGACCAAACTTGCAGAAACATGTTTATTTCTGCTGAAAAACATGTTTTGACACTTTCAGCACACTGGGGTTAAGATCTGAGTGTGTGGGCTCTTCTGAGCCTTGCTGCTACATGGGTATTCAGCTGTCTGAAAAAACGCGTTTATTTCGGGCTGAAAAACACGTTTTGAAAAGTGTACTGTTACTGCCCCATAACTTACATGGGGTTGCCCAAACTTGCAGAAACATGTTTATTTCTGCTGAAAAACATGTTTTGACACTTTCAGCACACTGGGGTTAAGATCTGAGTGTGTGGGCTCTTCTGAGCCTTGTTGCTACATGGGGATTCAGTTGTCTGAAAAAACGCGTTTATTTCGGGCTGAAAAACACGTTTTGAAAAGTGTACTGTTACTGCCCCCATAACTTACATGGGGTTGACCAAACTTGCAGAAACATGTTTATTTCTGCTGAAAAACATGTTTTGACACTTTCAGCACACTGGGGTTAAGATCTGAGTGTGTGGGCTCTTCTGAGCCTTGCTGCTACATGGGGATTCAGTTGTCTGAAAAACGCGTTTATTTCGGGCTGAAAACACGTTTTGAAAAGTGTACTGTTACTGCCCCATAACTTACATGGGGTTGCCCAAACTTGCAGAAACATGTTTATTTCTGCTGAAAAACATGTTTTGACACTTTCAGCACACTGGGGTTAAGATCTGAGTGTGTGGGCTCTTCTGAGCCTTGTTGCTACATGGGGATTCAGTTGTCTGAAAAACGCGTTTATTTCGGGCTGAAAAACACGTTTTGAAAAGTGTACTGTTACTGCCCCATAACTTACATGGGGTTGACCAAACTTGCAGAAACCATGTTCATTTCTGCTGAAAAACACGTTTTGACCTTTCTGCACACTGGGGTTAAGATCTGAGTGTGTGGGCTCTTCTGAGCCTTGCTGCTACATGGGGATTCAGTTGTCTGAAAAAACGCGTTTATTTCGGGCTGAAAATCACGTTTTGCAGAGTGTACTGTTACTGCCCCATAACTTACATGGGGTTGACCAAACTTGCAGAAAAATGTTTATTTCTGCTGAAAAACATGTTTTGACACTTTCAGCACACTGGGGTTAAGATCTGAGTGTGTGGGCTCTTCTGAGCCTTGTTGCTACATGGGGATTCAGTTGTCTGAAAAAACGCGTTTATTTCGGGCTTAAAAACACGTTTTGAAAAGTGTACTGTTACTGCCCCATAACTTACATGGGGTTGACCAAACTTGCAGAAACATGTTTATTTCTGCTGAAAAACATGTTTTGACACTTTCAGCACACTGGGGTTAAGATCTGAGTGTGTGGGCTCTTCTGAGCCTTGCTGCTACATGGGTATTCAGCTGTCTGAAAAAACGCGTTTATTTCGGGCTGAAAAACAAGTTTTGAAAAGTGTACTGTTACTGCCCCATAACTTACATGGGGTTGACCAAACTTGCAGAAACATGTTTATTTCTGCTGAAAAACATGTTTTGACACTTTCAGCACACTGGGGTTAAGATCTGAGTGTGTGGGTTCTTCTAAGCCTTGTTGCTACATGGGGATTCAGTTGTCTGAAAAAACGCGTTTATTTCGGGCTGAAAAACACGTTTTGAAAAGTGTACTGTTACTGCCCCATAACTTACGTGGGGTTGACCAAACTTGCAGAAACATGTTCATTTCTGCTGAAAAACGCGTTTTGACCCTTTCTGCACACTGGGGTTAAGATCTGAGTGTGTGGGCTCTTCTGAGCCTTGCTGCTACATGGGGATTCAGTTGTCTGAAAAAACGCGTTTATTTCGGGCTGAAAAACACGTTTTGCAGAGTGTACTGTTACTGCCCCATAACTTACATGGGGTTGACCAAACTTGCAGAAACATGTTTATTTCTGCTGAAAAACACGTTTTGACCCTTTCTGCACACTGGGGTTAAGATCTGAGTGTGTGGGCTCTTCTGAGCCTTGCTGCTACATGGGGATTCAGTTGTCTGAAAAAACGCGTTTATTTCGGGCTGAAAAACACGTTTTGAAAAGTGTACTGTTACGGCCCCATAACTTACATGGGGTTGACCAAACTTGCAGAAACATGTTTATTTCTGCTGAAAAACATGTTTTGACACTTTCAGCACACTGGGGTTAAGATCTGAGTGTGTGGGCTCTTCTGAGCCTTGTTGCTACATGGGGATTCAGTTGTCTGAAAAAACGCGTTTATTTCGGGCTGAAAAACACGTTTTGAAAAGTGTACTGTTACTGCCCCATAACTTACATGGGGTTGACCAAACTTGCAGAAACATGTTTATTTCTGCTGAAAAACATGTTTTGACACTTTCAGCACACTGGGGTTAAGATCTGAGTGTGTGGGCTCTTCTGAGCCTTGCTGCTACATGGGGATTCAGTTGTCTGAAAAAACGCGTTTTTTCCGGCTGAAAAACACGTTTTGCAGAGTGTACTGTTACTGCCCCATAACTTACATGGGGTTGACCAAACTTGCAGAAACATGTTCATTTCTGCTGAAAAACATGTTTTGACACTTTCAGCACACTGGGGTTAAGATCTGAGTGTGTGGGCTCTTCTGAGCCATGTTGCTACATGGGGATTCAGTTGTCTGAAAAAACGCGTTTATTTCGGGCTGAAAAACACGTTTTGAAAAGTGTACTGTTACTGCCCCATAACTTACATGGGGTTGACCAAACTTGCAGAAACATGTTTATTTCTGCTGAAAAACATGTTTTGACACTTTCAGCACACTGGGGTTAAGATCTGAGTGTGTGGGCTCTTCTGAGCCTTGCTGCTACATGGGGATTCAGTTGTCTGAAAAAACGCGTTTATTTCGGGCTGAAAAACACGTTTTGCAGAGTGTACTGTTACTGCCCCATAACTTACATGGGGTTGACCAAACTTGCAGAAACATGTTTATTTCTGCTGAAAAACACGTTTTGACCCTTTCTGCACACTGGGGTTAAGATCTGAGTGTGTGGGCTCTTCTGAGCCTTGCTGCTACATGGGTATTCAGTTGTCTGAAAAAAACGCGTTTATTTCGGGCTGAAAAACACGTTTTGAAAAGTGTACTGTTACTGCCCCATAACTTACATGGGGTTGACCAAACTTGCAGAAACATGTTTATTTCTGCTGAAAAACAGGTTTTGAACCTTTCTGCACACTGGGATTAAGATCTGAGTGTGTGGGCTCTTCTGAGCCTTGCTGCTACATGGGGATTCAGTTGTCTGAAAAAACGCGTTTATTTCGGGCTGAAAAACACGTTTTGAAAAGTGTACTGTTACTGCCCCATAACTTACGTGGGGTTGACCAAACTTGCAGAAACATGTTCATTTCTGCTGAAAAACGCGTTTTGACCCTTTCTGCACACTGGGGTTAAGATCTGAGTGTGTGGGCTCTTCTGAGCCTTGCTGCTACATGGGGATTCAGTTGTCTGAAAAAACGCGTTTATTTCGGGCTGAAAAACACGTTTTGCAGAGTGTACTGTTACTGCCCCATAACTTACATGGGGTTGACCAAACTTGCAGAAACATGTTTATTTCTGCTGAAAAACACGTTTTGACCCTTTCTGCACACTGGGGTTAAGATCTGAGTGTGTGGGCTCTTCTGAGCCTTGCTGCTACATGGGGATTCAGTTGTCTGAAAAAACGCGTTTATTTCGGGCTGAAAAACACGTTTTGAAAAGTGTACTGTTACGGCCCCATAACTTACATGGGGTTGACCAAACTTGCAGAAACATGTTTATTTCTGCTGAAAAACATGTTTTGACACTTTCAGCACACTGGGGTTAAGATCTGAGTGTGTGGGCTCTTCTGAGCCTTGTTGCTACATGGGGATTCAGTTGTCTGAAAAAACGCGTTTATTTCGGGCTGAAAAACACGTTTTGAAAAGTGTACTGTTACTGCCCCATAACTTACATGGGGTTGACCAAACTTGCAGAAACATGTTTATTTCTGCTGAAAAACATGTTTTGAGACTTTCAGCACACTGGGGTTAAGATCTGAGTGTGTGGGCTCTTCTGAGCCTTGCTGCTACATGGGGATTCAGTTGTCTGAAAAAACGCGTTTATTTCGGGCTGAAAAACACGTTTTGCAGAGTGTACTGTTACTGCCCCATAACTTACATGGGGTTGACCAAACTTGCAGAAACATGTTTATTTCTGCTGAAAAACACGTTTTGACCCTTTCTGCACACTGGGGTTAAGATCTGAGTGTGTGGGCTCTTCTGAGCCTTGCTGCTACATGGGTATTCAGTTGTCTGAAAAAACGCGTTTATTTCGGGCTGAAAAACACGTTTTGAAAAGTGTACTGTTACTGCCCCATAACTTACATGGGGTTGACCAAACTTGCAGAAACATGTTTATTTCTGCTGAAAAACATGTTTTGAACCTTTCTGCACACTGGGATTAAGATCTGAGTGTGTGGGCTCTTCTGAGCCTTGCTGCTACATGGGGATTCAGTTGTCTGAAAAAACGCGTTTATTTCGGGCTGAAAAACACGTTTTGAAAAGTGTACTGTTACTGCCCCATAACTTACATGGGGTTGACCAAACTTGCAGAAACATGTTTATTTCTGCTGAAAAACATGTTTTGACACTTTCAGCACACTGGGGTTAAGATCTGAGTGTGTGGGCTCTTCTAAGCCTTGTTGCTACATGGGGATTCAGTTGTCTGAAAAAACGCGTTTATTTCGGGCTGAAAAACACGTTTTGAAAAGTGTACTGTTACTGCCCCATAACTTACGTGGGGTTGACCAAACTTGCAGAAACATGTTCATTTCTGCTGAAAAACGCGTTTTGACCCTTTCTGCACACTGGGGTTAAGATCTGAGTGTGTGGGCTCTTCTGAGCCTTGCTGCTACATGGGGATTCAGTTGTCTGAAAAAACGCGTTTATTTCGGGCTGAAAAACACGTTTTGCAGAGTGTACTGTTACTGCCCCATAACTTACATGGGGTTGACCAAACTTGCAGAAACATGTTTATTTCTGCTGAAAAACACGTTTTGACCCTTTCTGCACACTGGGGTTAAGATCTGAGTGTGTGGGCTCTTCTGAGCCTTGCTGCTACATGGGGATTCAGTTGTCTGAAAAAACGCGTTTATTTCGGGCTGAAAAACACGTTTTGAAAAGTGTACTGTTACGGCCCCATAACTTACATGGGGTTGACCAAACTTGCAGAAACATGTTTATTTCTGCTGAAAAACATGTTTTGACACTTTCAGCACACTGGGGTTAAGATCTGAGTGTGTGGGCTCTTCTGAGCCTTGCTGCTACATGGGTATTCAGTTGTCTGAAAAAACGCGTTTATTTCGGGCTGAAAAACACGTTTTGAAAAGTGTACTGTTACTGCCCCATAACTTACATGGGGTTGACCAAACTTGCAGAAACATGTTTATTTCTGCTGAAAAACATGTTTTGAACCTTTCTGCACACTGGGATTAAGATCTGAGTGTGTGGGCTCTTCTGAGCCTTGCTGCTACATGGGGATTCAGTTGTCTGAAAAAACGCGTTTATTTCGGGCTGAAAAACACGTTTTGAAAAGTGTACTGTTACTGCCCCATAACTTACATGGGGTTGACCAAACTTGCAGAAACATGTTTATTTCTGCTGAAAAACATGTTTTGACACTTTCAGCACACTGGGGTTAAGATCTGAGTGTGTGGGCTCTTCTGAGCCTTGTTGCTACATGGGGATTCAGTTGTCTGAAAAAACGCGTTTATTTCGGGCTGAAAAACACGTTTTGAAAAGTGTACTGTTACTGCCCCATAACTTACATGGGGTTGACCAAACTTGCAGAAACATGTTTATTTCTGCTGAAAAACATGTTTTGACACTTTCAGCACACTGGGGTTAAGATCTGAGTGTGTGGGCTCTTCTGAGCCATGTTGCTACATGGGGATTCAGTTGTCTGAAAAAACGCGTTTATTTCGGGCTGAAAAACACGTTTTGAAAAGTGTACTGTTACTGCCCCATAACTTACATGGGGTTGACCAAACTTGCAGAAACATGTTTATTTCTGCTGAAAAACATGTTTTGACACTTTCAGCACACTGGGGTTAAGATCTGAGTGTGTGGGCTCTTCTGAGCCTTGCTGCTACATGGGTATTCAGCTGTCTGAAAAAACGCGTTTATTTCGGGCTGAAAAACACGTTTTGAAAAGTGTACTGTTACTGCCCCATAACTTACATGGGGTTGCCCAAACTTGCAGAAACATGTTTATTTCTGCTGAAAAACATGTTTTGACACTTTCAGCACACTGGGGTTAAGATCTGAGTGTGTGGGCTCTTCTGAGCCTTGTTGCTACATGGGGATTCAGTTGTCTGAAAAAACGCGTTTATTTCGGGCTGAAAAACACGTTTTGAAAAGTGTACTGTTACTGCCCCATAACTTACATGGGGTTGACCAAACTTGCAGAAACATGTTCATTTCTGCTGAAAAACACGTTTTGACCCTTTCTGCACACTGGGGTTAAGATCTGAGTGTGTGGGCTCTTCTGAGCCTTGCTGCTACATGGGGATTCAGTTGTCTGAAAAAACGCGTTTATTTCGGGCTGAAAATCACGTTTTGCAGAGTGTACTGTTACTGCCCCATAACTTACATGGGGTTGACCAAACTTGCAGAAACATGTTTATTTCTGCTGAAAAACATGTTTTGACACTTTCAGCACACTGGGGTTAAGATCTGAGTGTGTGGGCTCTTCTGAGCCTTGTTGCTACATGGGGATTCAGTTGTCTGAAAAAACGCGTTTATTTCGGGCTTAAAAACACGTTTTGAAAAGTGTACTGTTACTGCCCCATAACTTACATGGGGTTGACCAAACTTGCAGAAACATGTTTATTTCTGCTGAAAAACATGTTTTGACACTTTCAGCACACTGGGGTTAAGATCTGAGTGTGTGGGCTCTTCTGAGCCTTGCTGCTACATGGGTATTCAGCTGTCTGAAAAAACGCGTTTATTTCGGGCTGAAAAACAAGTTTTGAAAAGTGTACTGTTACTGCCCCATAACTTACATGGGGTTGACCAAACTTGCAGAAACATGTTTATTTCTGCTGAAAAACATGTTTTGACACTTTCAGCACACTGGGGTTAAGATCTGAGTGTGTGGGCTCTTCTAAGCCTTGTTGCTACATGGGGATTCAGTTGTCTGAAAAAACGCGTTTATTTCGGGCTGAAAAACACGTTTTGAAAAGTGTACTGTTACTGCCCCATAACTTACGTGGGGTTGACCAAACTTGCAGAAACATGTTCATTTCTGCTGAAAAACGCGTTTTGACCCTTTCTGCACACTGGGGTTAAGATCTGAGTGTGTGGGCTCTTCTGAGCCTTGCTGCTACATGGGGATTCAGTTGTCTGAAAAAACGCGTTTATTTCGGGCTGAAAAACACGTTTTGCAGAGTGTACTGTTACTGCCCCATAACTTACATGGGGTTGACCAAACTTGCAGAAACATGTTTATTTCTGCTGAAAAACACGTTTTGACCCTTTCTGCACACTGGGGTTAAGATCTGAGTGTGTGGGCTCTTCTGAGCCTTGCTGCTACATGGGGATTCAGTTGTCTGAAAAAACGCGTTTATTTCGGGCTGAAAAACACGTTTTGAAAAGTGTACTGTTACTGCCCCATAACTTACATGGGGTTGACCAAACTTGCAGAAACATGTTTATTTCTGCTGAAAAACATGTTTTGACACTTTCAGCACACTGGGGTTAAGATCTGAGTGTGTGGGCTCTTCTGAGCCTTGCTGCTACATGGGGATTCAGTTGTCTGAAAAAACGCGTTTATTTCGGGCTGAAAAACACGTTTTGCAGAGTGTACTGTTACTGCCCCATAACTTACATGGGGTTGACCAAACTTGCAGAAACATGTTCATTTCTGCTGAAAAACATGTTTTGACACTTTCAGCACACTGGGGTTAAGATCTGAGTGTGTGGGCTCTTCTGAGCCATGTTGCTACATGGGGATTCAGTTGTCTGAAAAAACGCGTTTATTTCGGGCTGAAAAACACGTTTTGAAAAGTGTACTGTTACTGCCCCATAACTTACATGGGGTTGACCAAACTTGCAGAAACATGTTTATTTCTGCTGAAAAACATGTTTTGACACTTTCAGCACACTGGGGTTAAGATCTGAGTGTGTGGGCTCTTCTGAGCCTTGCTGCTACATGGGGATTCAGTTGTCTGAAAAAACGCGTTTATTTCGGGCTGAAAAACACGTTTTGAAAAGTGTACTGTTACTGCCCCATAACTTACGTGGGGTTGACCAAACTTGCAGAAACATGTTCATTTCTGCTGAAAAACGCGTTTTGACCCTTTCTGCACACTGGGGTTAAGATCTGAGTGTGTGGGCTCTTCTGAGCCTTGCTGCTACATGGGGATTCAGTTGTCTGAAAAAACGCGTTTATTTCGGGCTGAAAAACACGTTTTGCAGAGTGTACTGTTACTGCCCCATAACTTACATGGGGTTGACCAAACTTGCAGAAACATGTTTATTTCTGCTGAAAAACACGTTTTGACCCTTTCTGCACACTGGGGTTAAGATCTGAGTGTGTGGGCTCTTCTGAGCCTTGCTGCTACATGGGGATTCAGTTGTCTGAAAAAACGCGTTTATTTCGGGCTGAAAAACACGTTTTGAAAAGTGTACTGTTACGGCCCCATAACTTACATGGGGTTGACCAAACTTGCAGAAACATGTTTATTTCTGCTGAAAAACATGTTTTGACACTTTCAGCACACTGGGGTTAAGATCTGAGTGTGTGGGCTCTTCTGAGCCTTGCTGCTACATGGGTATTCAGTTGTCTGAAAAAACGCGTTTATTTCGGGCTGAAAAACACGTTTTGAAAAGTGTACTGTTACTGCCCCATAACTTACATGGGGTTGACCAAACTTGCAGAAACATGTTTATTTCTGCTGAAAAACATGTTTTGAACCTTTCTGCACACTGGGATTAAGATCTGAGTGTGTGGGCTCTTCTGAGCCTTGCTGCTACATGGGGATTCAGTTGTCTGAAAAAACGCGTTTATTTCGGGCTGAAAAACACGTTTTGAAAAGTGTACTGTTACTGCCCCATAACTTACATGGGGTTGACCAAACTTGCAGAAACATGTTTATTTCTGCTGAAAAACATGTTTTGACACTTTCAGCACACTGGGGTTAAGATCTGAGTGTGTGGGCTCTTCTGAGCCTTGTTGCTACATGGGGATTCAGTTGTCTGAAAAAACGCGTTTATTTCGGGCTGAAAAACACGTTTTGAAAAGTGTACTGTTACTGCCCCATAACTTACATGGGGTTGACCAAACTTGCAGAAACATGTTTATTTCTGCTGAAAAACATGTTTTGACACTTTCAGCACACTGGGGTTAAGATCTGAGTGTGTGGGCTCTTCTGAGCCATGTTGCTACATGGGGATTCAGTTGTCTGAAAAAACGCGTTTATTTCGGGCTGAAAAACACGTTTTGAAAAGTGTACTGTTACTGCCCCATAACTTACATGGGGTTGACCAAACTTGCAGAAACATGTTTATTTCTGCTGAAAAACATGTTTTGACACTTTCAGCACACTGGGGTTAAGATCTGAGTGTGTGGGCTCATCTGAGCCTTGTTGCTACATGGGGATTCAGTTGTCTGAAAAAACGCGTTTATTTCGGGCTGAAAAACACGTTTTGAAAAGTGTACTGTTACTGCCCCATAACTTACATGGGGTTGACCAAACTTGCAGAAACATGTTCATTTCTGCTGAAAAACACGTTTTGACCCTTTCTGCACACTGGGGTTAAGATCTGAGTGTGTGGGCTCTTCTGAGCCTTGCTGCTACATGGGGATTCAGTTGTCTGAAAAAACGCGTTTATTTCGGGCTGAAAATCACGTTTTGCAGAGTGTACTGTTACTGCCCCATAACTTACATGGGGTTGACCAAACTTGCAGAAACATGTTTATTTCTGCTGAAAAACATGTTTTGACACTTTCAGCACACTGGGGTTAAGATCTGAGTGTGTGGGCTCTTCTGAGCCTTGTTGCTACATGGGGATTCAGTTGTCTGAAAAAACGCGTTTATTTCGGGCTTAAAAACACGTTTTGAAAAGTGTACTGTTACTGCCCCATAACTTACATGGGGTTGACCAAACTTGCAGAAACATGTTTATTTCTGCTGAAAAACATGTTTTGACACTTTCAGCACACTGGGGTTAAGATCTGAGTGTGTGGGCTCTTCTGAGCCTTGCTGCTACATGGGTATTCAGCTGTCTGAAAAAACGCGTTTATTTCGGGCTGAAAAACAAGTTTTGAAAAGTGTACTGTTACTGCCCCATAACTTACATGGGGTTGACCAAACTTGCAGAAACATGTTTATTTCTGCTGAAAAACATGTTTTGACACTTTCAGCACACTGGGGTTAAGATCTGAGTGTGTGGGCTCTTCTAAGCCTTGTTGCTACATGGGGATTCAGTTGTCTGAAAAAACGCGTTTATTTCGGGCTGAAAAACACGTTTTGAAAAGTGTACTGTTACTGCCCCATAACTTACGTGGGGTTGACCAAACTTGCAGAAACATGTTCATTTCTGCTGAAAAACGCGTTTTGACCCTTTCTGCACACTGGGGTTAAGATCTGAGTGTGTGGGCTCTTCTGAGCCTTGCTGCTACATGGGGATTCAGTTGTCTGAAAAAACGCGTTTATTTCGGGCTGAAAAACACGTTTTGCAGAGTGTACTGTTACTGCCCCATAACTTACATGGGGTTGACCAAACTTGCAGAAACATGTTTATTTCTGCTGAAAAACACGTTTTGACCCTTTCTGCACACTGGGGTTAAGATCTGAGTGTGTGGGCTCTTCTGAGCCTTGCTGCTACATGGGGATTCAGTTGTCTGAAAAAACGCGTTTATTTCGGGCTGAAAAACACGTTTTGAAAAGTGTACTGTTACGGCCCCATAACTTACATGGGGTTGACCAAACTTGCAGAAACATGTTTATTTCTGCTGAAAAACATGTTTTGACACTTTCAGCACACTGGGGTTAAGATCTGAGTGTGTGGGCTCTTCTGAGCCTTGTTGCTACATGGGGATTCAGTTGTCTGAAAAAACGCGTTTATTTCGGGCTGAAAAACACGTTTTGAAAAGTGTACTGTTACTGCCCCATAACTTACATGGGGTTGACCAAACTTGCAGAAACATGTTTATTTCTGCTGAAAAACATGTTTTGACACTTTCAGCACACTGGGGTTAAGATCTGAGTGTGTGGGCTCTTCTGAGCCTTGCTGCTACATGGGGATTCAGTTGTCTGAAAAAACGCGTTTATTTCGGGCTGAAAAACACGTTTTGCAGAGTGTACTGTTACTGCCCCATAACTTACATGGGGTTGACCAAACTTGCAGAAACATGTTCATTTCTGCTGAAAAACATGTTTTGACACTTTCAGCACACTGGGGTTAAGATCTGAGTGTGTGGGCTCTTCTGAGCCATGTTGCTACATGGGGATTCAGTTGTCTGAAAAAACGCGTTTATTTCGGGCTGAAAAACACGTTTTGAAAAGTGTACTGTTACTGCCCCATAACTTACATGGGGTTGACCAAACTTGCAGAAACATGTTTATTTCTGCTGAAAAACATGTTTTGACACTTTCAGCACACTGGGGTTAAGATCTGAGTGTGTGGGCTCTTCTGAGCCTTGCTGCTACATGGGGATTCAGTTGTCTGAAAAAACGCGTTTATTTCGGGCTGAAAAACACGTTTTGCAGAGTGTACTGTTACTGCCCCATAACTTACATGGGGTTGACCAAACTTGCAGAAACATGTTTATTTCTGCTGAAAAACACGTTTTGACCCTTTCTGCACACTGCGGTTAAGATCTGAGTGTGTGGGCTCTTCTGAGCCTTGCTGCTACATGGGTATTCAGTTGTCTGAAAAAACGCGTTTATTTCGGGCTGAAAAACACGTTTTGAAAAGTGTACTGTTACTGCCCCATAACTTACATGGGGTTGACCAAACTTGCAGAAACATGTTTATTTCTGCTGAAAAACATGTTTTGAACCTTTCTGCACACTGGGATTAAGATCTGAGTGTGTGGGCTCTTCTGAGCCTTGCTGCTACATGGGGATTCAGTTGTCTGAAAAAACGCGTTTATTTCGGGCTGAAAAACACGTTTTGAAAAGTGTACTGTTACTGCCCCATAACTTACATGGGGTTGACCAAACTTGCAGAAACATGTTTATTTCTGCTGAAAAACATGTTTTGACACTTTCAGCACACTGGGGTTAAGATCTGAGTGTGTGGGCTCTTCTAAGCCTTGTTGCTACATGGGGATTCAGTTTTCTGAAAAAACGCGTTTATTTCGGGCTGAAAAACACGTTTTGAAAAGTGTACTGTTACTGCCCCATAACTTACGTGGGGTTGACCAAACTTGCAGAAACATGTTCATTTCTGCTGAAAAACGCGTTTTGACCCTTTCTGCACACTGGGGTTAAGATCTGAGTGTGTGGGCTCTTCTGAGCCTTGCTGCTACATGGGGATTCAGTTGTCTGAAAAAACGTGTTTATTTCGGGCTGAAAAACACGTTTTGCAGAGTGTACTGTTACTGCCCCATAACTTACATGGGGTTGACCAAACTTGCAGAAACATGTTTATTTCTGCTGAAAAACACGTTTTGACCCTTTCTGCACACTGGGGTTAAGATCTGAGTGTGTGGGCTCTTCTGAGCCTTGCTGCTACATGGGGATTCAGTTGTCTGAAAAAACGCGTTTATTTCGGGCTGAAAAACACGTTTTGAAAAGTGTACTGTTACGGCCCCATAACTTACATGGGGTTGACCAAACTTGCAGAAAAATGTTTATTTCTGCTGAAAAACATGTTTTGACACTTTCAGCACACTGGGGTTAAGATCTGAGTGTGTGGGCTCTTCTGAGCCTTGTTGCTACATGGGGATTCAGTTGTCTGAAAAAACGCGTTTATTTCGGGCTGAAAAACACGTTTTGAAAAGTGTACTGTTACTGCCCCATAACTTACATGGGGTTGACCAAACTTGCAGAAACATGTTTATTTCTGCTGAAAAACATGTTTTTACACTTTCAGCACACTGGGGTTAAGATCTGAGTGTGTGGGCTCTTCTGAGCCTTGCTGCTACATGGGTATTCAGTGTTCTGAAAAAACGCGTTTATTTCGGGCTGAAAAACACGTTTTGCAGAGTGTACTGTTACTGCCCCATAACTTACATGGGGTTGACCAAACTTGCAGAAACATGTTCATTTCTGCTGAAAAACATGTTTTGACACTTTCAGCACACTGGGGTTAAGATCTGAGTGTGTGGGCTCTTCTGAGCCATGTTGCTACATGGGGATTCAGTTGTCTGAAAATACGCGTTTATTTCGGGCTGAAAAACACGTTTTGAAAAGTGTACTGTTACTGCCCCATAACTTACATGGGGTTGACCAAACTTGCAGAAACATGTTTATTTCTGCTGAAAAACATGTTTTGACACTTTCAGCACACTGGGGTTAAGATCTGAGTGTGTGGGCTCTTCTGAGCCTTGCTGCTACATGGGGATTCAGTTGTCTGAAAAAACGCGTTTATTTCGGGCTGAAAAACACGTTTTGCAGAGTGTACTGTTACTGCCCCATAACTTACATGGGGTTGACCAAACTTGCAGAAACATGTTTATTTCTGCTGAAAAACACGTTTTGACCCTTTCTGCACACTGGGGTTAAGATCTGAGTGTGTGGGCTCTTCTGAGCCTTGCTGCTACATGGGTATTCAGTTGTCTGAAAAAACGCGTTTATTTCGGGCTGAAAAACACGTTTTGAAAAGTGTACTGTTACTGCCCCATAACTTACATGGGGTTGACCAAACTTGCAGAAACATGTTTATTTCTGCTGAAAAACATGTTTTGAACCTTTCTGCACACTGGGATTAAGATCTGAGTGTGTGGGCTCTTCTGAGCCTTGCTGCTACATGGGGATTCAGTTGTCTGAAAAAACGCGTTTATTTCGGGCTGAAAAACACGTTTTGAAAAGTGTACTGTTACTGCCCCATAACTTACATGGGGTTGACCAAACTTGCAGAAACATGTTTATTTCTGCTGAAAAACATGTTTTGACACTTTCAGCACACTGGGGTTAAGATCTGAGTGTGTGGGCTCTTCTGAGCCTTGTTGCTACATGGGGATTCAGTTGTCTGAAAAAACGCGTTTATTTCGGGCTGAAAAACACGTTTTGAAAAGTGTACTGTTACTGCCCCATAACTTACATGGGGTTGACCAAACTTGCAGAAACATGTTTATTTCTGCTGAAAAACATGTTTTGACACTTTCAGCACACTGGGGTTAAGATCTGAGTGTGTGGGCTCTTCTGAGCCATGTTGCTACATGGGGATTCAGTTGTCTGAAAAAACGCGTTTATTTCGGGCTGAAAAACACGTTTTGAAAAGTGTACTGTTACTGCCCCATAACTTACATGGGGTTGACCAAACTTGCAGAAACATGTTTATTTCTGCTGAAAAACATGTTTTGACACTTTCAGCACACTGGGGTTAAGATCTGAGTGTGTGGGCTCTTCTGAGCCTTGCTGCTACATGGGTATTCAGCTGTCTGAAAAAACGCGTTTATTTCGGGCTGAAAAACACGTTTTGAAAAGTGTACTGTTACTGCCCCATAACTTACATGGGGTTGCCCAAACTTGCAGAAACATGTTTATTTCTGCTGAAAAACATGTTTTGACACTTTCAGCACACTGGGGTTAAGATCTGAGTGTGTGGGCTCTTCTGAGCCTTGTTGCTACATGGGGATTCAGTTGTCTGAAAAAACGCGTTTATTTCGGGCTGAAAAACACGTTTTGAAAAGTGTACTGTTACTGCCCCATAACTTACATGGGGTTGACCAAACTTGCAGAAACATGTTCATTTCTGCTGAAAAACACGTTTTGACCCTTTCTGCACACTGGGGTTAAGATCTGAGTGTGTGGGCTCTTCTGAGCCTTGCTGCTACATGGGGATTCAGTTGTCTGAAAAAACGCGTTTATTTCGGGCTGAAAATCACGTTTTGCAGAGTGTACTGTTACTGCCCCATAACTTACATGGGGTTGACCAAACTTGCAGAAACATGTTTATTTCTGCTGAAAAACATGTTTTGACACTTTCAGCACACTGGGGTTAAGATCTGAGTGTGTGGGCTCTTCTGAGCCTTGTTGCTACATGGGGATTCAGTTGTCTGAAAAAACGCGTTTATTTCGGGCTTAAAAACACGTTTTGAAAAGTGTACTGTTACTGCCCCATAACTTACATGGGGTTGACCAAACTTGCAGAAACATGTTTATTTCTGCTGAAAAACATGTTTTGACACTTTCAGCACACTGGGGTTAAGATCTGAGTGTGTGGGCTCTTCTGAGCCTTGCTGCTACATGGGTATTCAGCTGTCTGAAAAAACGCGTTTATTTCGGGCTGAAAAACAAGTTTTGAAAAGTGTACTGTTACTGCCCCATAACTTACATGGGGTTGACCAAACTTGCAGAAACATGTTTATTTCTGCTGAAAAACATGTTTTGACACTTTCAGCACACTGGGGTTAAGATCTGAGTGTGTGGGCTCTTCTAAGCCTTGTTGCTACATGGGGATTCAGTTGTCTGAAAAAACGCGTTTATTTCGGGCTGAAAAACACGTTTTGAAAAGTGTACTGTTACTGCCCCATAACTTACGTGGGGTTGACCAAACTTGCAGAAACATGTTCATTTCTGCTGAAAAACGCGTTTTGACCCTTTCTGCACACTGGGGTTAAGATCTGAGTGTGTGGGCTCTTCTGAGCCTTGCTGCTACATGGGGATTCAGTTGTCTGAAAAAACGCGTTTATTTCGGGCTGAAAAACACGTTTTGCAGAGTGTACTGTTACTGCCCCATAACTTACATGGGGTTGACCAAACTTGCAGAAACATGTTTATTTCTGCTGAAAAACACGTTTTGACCCTTTCTGCACACTGGGGTTAAGATCTGAGTGTGTGGGCTCTTCTGAGCCTTGCTGCTACATGGGGATTCAGTTGTCTGAAAAAACGCGTTTATTTCGGGCTGAAAAACACGTTTTGAAAAGTGTACTGTTACGGCCCCATAACTTACATGGGGTTGACCAAACTTGCAGAAACATGTTTATTTCTGCTGAAAAACATGTTTTGACACTTTCAGCACACTGGGGTTAAGATCTGAGTGTGTGGGCTCTTCTGAGCCTTGTTGCTACATGGGGATTCAGTTGTCTGAAAAAACGCGTTTATTTCGGGCTGAAAAACACGTTTTGAAAAGTGTACTGTTACTGCCCCATAACTTACATGGGGTTGACCAAACTTGCAGAAACATGTTTATTTCTGCTGAAAAACATGTTTTGACACTTTCAGCACACTGGGGTTAAGATCTGAGTGTGTGGGCTCTTCTGAGCCTTGCTGCTACATGGGGATTCAGTTGTCTGAAAAAACGCGTTTATTTCGGGCTGAAAAACACGTTTTGCAGAGTGTACTGTTACTGCCCCATAACTTACATGGGGTTGACCAAACTTGCAGAAACATGTTCATTTCTGCTGAAAAACATGTTTTGACACTTTCAGCACACTGGGGTTAAGATCTGAGTGTGTGGGCTCTTCTGAGCCATGTTGCTACATGGGGATTCAGTTGTCTGAAAAAACGCGTTTATTTCGGGCTGAAAAACACGTTTTGAAAAGTGTACTGTTACTGCCCCATAACTTACATGGGGTTGACCAAACTTGCAGAAACATGTTTATTTCTGCTGAAAAACATGTTTTGACACTTTCAGCACACTGGGGTTAAGATCTGAGTGTGTGGGCTCTTCTGAGCCTTGCTGCTACATGGGTATTCAGCTGTCTGAAAAAACGCGTTTATTTCGGGCTGAAAAACACGTTTGGAAAAGTGTACTGTTACTGCCCCATAACTTACATGGGGTTGCCCAAACTTGCAGAAACATGTTTATTTCTGCTGAAAAACATGTTTTGACACTTTCAGCACACTGGGGTTAAGATCTGAGTGTGTGGGCTCTTCTGAGCCTTGTTGCTACATGGGGATTCAGTTGTCTGAAAAAACGCGTTTATTTCGGGCTGAAAAACACGTTTTGAAAAGTGTACTGTTACTGCCCCATAACTTACATGGGGTTGACCAAACTTGCAGAAACATGTTCATTTCTGCTGAAAACACGTTTTGACCCTTTCTGCACACTGGGGTTAAGATCTGAGTGTGTGGGCTCTTCTGAGCCTTGCTGCTACATGGGGATTCAGTTGTCTGAAAAAACGCGTTTATTTCGGGCTGAAAATCACGTTTTGCAGAGTGTACTGTTACTGCCCCATAACTTACATGGGGTTGACCAAACTTGCAGAAACATGTTTATTTCTGCTGAAAAACATGTTTTGACACTTTCAGCACACTGGGGTTAAGATCTGAGTGTGTGGGCTCTTCTGAGCCTTGTTGCTACATGGGGATTCAGTTGTCTGAAAAAACGCGTTTATTTCGGGCTTAAAAACACGTTTTGAAAAGTGTACTGTTACTGCCCCATAACTTACATGGGGTTGACCAAACTTGCAGAAACATGTTTATTTCTGCTGAAAAACATGTTTTGACACTTTCAGCACACTGGGGTTAAGATCTGAGTGTGTGGGCTCTTCTGAGCCTTGCTGCTACATGGGTATTCAGCTGTCTGAAAAAACGCGTTTATTTCGGGCTGAAAAACAAGTTTTGAAAAGTGTACTGTTACTGCCCCATAACTTACATGGGGTTGACCAAACTTGCAGAAACATGTTTATTTCTGCTGAAAAACATGTTTTGACACTTTCAGCACACTGGGGTTAAGATCTGAGTGTGTGGGCTCTTCTAAGCCTTGTTGCTACATGGGGATTCAGTTGTCTGAAAAAACGCGTTTATTTCGGGCTGAAAAACACGTTTTGAAAAGTGTACTGTTACTGCCCCATAACTTACGTGGGGTTGACCAAACTTGCAGAAACATGTTCATTTCTGCTGAAAAACGCGTTTTGACCCTTTCTGCACACTGGGGTTAAGATCTGAGTGTGTGGGCTCTTCTGAGCCTTGCTGCTACATGGGGATTCAGTTGTCTGAAAAAACGCGTTTATTTCGGGCTGAAAAACACGTTTTGCAGAGTGTACTGTTACTGCCCCATAACTTACATGGGGTTGACCAAACTTGCAGAAACATGTTTATTTCTGCTGAAAAACACGTTTTGACCCTTTCTGCACACTGGGGTTAAGATCTGAGTGTGTGGGCTCTTCTGAGCCTTGCTGCTACATGGGGATTCAGTTGTCTGAAAAAACGCGTTTATTTCGGGCTGAAAAACACGTTTTGAAAAGTGTACTGTTACGGCCCCATAACTTACATGGGGTTGACCAAACTTGCAGAAACATGTTTATTTCTGCTGAAAAACATGTTTTGACACTTTCAGCACACTGGGGTTAAGATCTGAGTGTGTGGGCTCTTCTGAGCCTTGTTGCTACATGGGGATTCAGTTGTCTGAAAAAACGCGTTTATTTCGGGCTGAAAAACACGTTTTGAAAAGTGTACTGTTACTGCCCCATAACTTACATGGGGTTGACCAAACTTGCAGAAACATGTTTATTTCTGCTGAAAAACATGTTTTGACACTTTCAGCACACTGGGGTTAAGATCTGAGTGTGTGGGCTCTTCTGAGCCTTGCTGCTACATGGGGATTCAGTTGTCTGAAAAAACGCGTTTATTTCGGGCTGAAAAACACGTTTTGCAGAGTGTACTGTTACTGCCCCATAACTTACATGGGGTTGACCAAACTTGCAGAAACATGTTCATTTCTGCTGAAAAACATGTTTTGGACACTTTCAGCACACTGGGGTTAAGATCTGAGTGTGTGGGCTCTTCTGAGCCATGTTGCTACATGGGGATTCAGTTGTCTGAAAAAACGCGTTTATTTCGGGCTGAAAAACACGTTTTGAAAAGTGTACTGTTACTGCCCCATAACTTACATGGGGTTGACCAAACTTGCAGAAACATGTTTATTTCTGCTGAAAAACATGTTTTGACACTTTCAGCACACTGGGGTTAAGATCTGAGTGTGTGGGCTCTTCTGAGCCTTGCTGCTACATGGGGATTCAGTTGTCTGAAAAAACGCGTTTATTTCGGGCTGAAAAACACGTTTTGCAGAGTGTACTGTTACTGCCCCATAACTTACATGGGGTTGACCAAACTTGCAGAAACATGTTTATTTCTGCTGAAAAACACGTTTTGACCCTTTCTGCACACTGGGGTTAAGATCTGAGTGTGTGGGCTCTTCTGAGCCTTGCTGCTACATGGGTATTCAGTTGTCTGAAAAAACGCGTTTATTTCGGGCTGAAAAACACGTTTTGAAAAGTGTACTGTTACTGCCCCATAACTTACATGGGGTTGACCAAACTTGCAGAAACATGTTTATTTCTGCTGAAAAACATGTTTTGAACCTTTCTGCATACTGGGATTAAGATCTGAGTGTGTGGGCTCTTCTGAGCCTTGCTGCTACATGGGGATTCAGTTGTCTGAAAAAAACGCGTTTATTTCGGGCTGAAAAACACGTTTTGAAAAGTGTACTGTTACTGCCCCATAACTTACATGGGGTTGACCAAACTTGCAGAAACATGTTTATTTCTGCTGAAAAACATGTTTTGACACTTTCAGCACACTGGGGTTAAGATCTGAGTGTGTGGGCTCTTCTGAGCCTTGTTGCTACATGGGGATTCAGTTGTCTGAAAAAACGCGTTTATTTCGGGCTGAAAAACACGTTTTGAAAAGTGTACTGTTACTGCCCCATAACTTACATGGGGTTGACCAAACTTGCAGAAACATGTTTATTTCTGCTGAAAAACATGTTTTGACACTTTCAGCACACTGGGGTTAAGATCTGAGTGTGTGGGCTCTTCTGAGCCATGTTGCTACATGGGGATTCAGTTGTCTGAAAAAACGCGTTTATTTCGGGCTGAAAAACACGTTTTGAAAAGTGTACTGTTACTGCCCCATAACTTACATGGGGTTGACCAAACTTGCAGAAACATGTTTATTTCTGCTGAAAAACATGTTTTGACACTTTCAGCACACTGGGGTTAAGATCTGAGTGTGTGGGCTCTTCTGAGCCTTGCTGCTACATGGGTATTCAGCTGTCTGAAAAAACGCGTTTATTTCGGGCTGAAAAACACGTTTTGAAAAGTGTACTGTTACTGCCCCATAACTTACATGGGGTTGACCAAACTTGCAGAAACATGTTTATTTCTGCTGAAAAACATGTTTTGACACTTTCAGCACACTGGGGTTAAGATCTGAGTGTGTGGGCTCTTCTGAGCCTTGTTGCTACATGGGGATTCAGTTGTCTGAAAAAACGCGTTTATTTCGGGCTGAAAAACACGTTTTGAAAAGTGTACTGTTACTGCCCCATAACTTACATGGGGTTGACCAAACTTGCAGAAACATGTTTATTTCTGCTGAAAAACATGTTTTGACACTTTCAGCACACTGGGGTTAAGATCTGAGTGTGTGGGCTCTTCTGAGCCTTGTTGCTACATGGGGATTCAGTTGTCTGAAAAAACGCGTTTATTTCGGGCTGAAAAACACGTTTTGAAAAGTGTACTGTTACTGCCCCATAACTTACATGGGGTTGCCCAAACTTGCAGAAACATGTTTATTTCTGCTGAAAAACATGTTTTGACACTTTCAGCACACTGGGGTTAAGATCTGAGTGTGTGGGCTCTTCTGAGCCTTGTTGCTACATGGGGATTCAGTTGTCTGAAAAAAACGCGTTTATTTCGGGCTGAAAAACACGTTTTGAAAAGTGTACTGTTACTGCCCCATAACTTACATGGGGTTGACCAAACTTGCAGAAACATTTTCATTTCTGCTGAAAAACACGTTTTGACCCTTTCTGCACACTGGGGTTAAGATCTGAGTGTGTGGGCTCTTCTGAGCCTTGCTGCTACATGGGGATTCAGTTGTCTGAAAAAACGCGTTTATTTCGGGCTGAAAATCACGTTTTGCAGAGTGTACTGTTACTGCCCCATAACTTACATGGGGTTGACCAAACTTGCAGAAACATGTTTATTTCTGCTGAAAAACACGTTTTGACCCTTTCTGCACACTGGGGTTAAGAGCTGAGTGTGTGGGCTCTTCTGAGACTTGCTGCTACATGGGGATTCAGTTGTCTGAAAAACGCGTTTATTTCGGGCTGAAAAACACGTTTTGAAAAGTGTACTGTTACTGCCCCATAACTTACATGGGGTTGACCAAACTTGCAGAAACATGTTTATTTCTGCTGAAAAACATGTTTTGACACTTTCAGCACACTGGGGTTAAGATCTGAGTGTGTGGGCTCTTCTGAGCCTTGTTGCTACATGGGGATTCAGTTGTCTGAAAAAACGCGTTTATTTCGGGCTGAAAAACACGTTTTGAAAAGTGTACTGTTACTGCCCCATAACTTACATGGGGTTGACCAAACTTGCAGAAACATGTTTATTTCTGCTGAAAAACATGTTTTGACACTTTCAGCACACTGGGGTTAAGATCTGAGTGTGTGGGCTCTTCTGAGCCTTGCTGCTACATGGGTATTCAGCTGTCTGAAAAAACGCGTTTATTTCGGGCTGAAAAACACGTTTTGAAAAGTGTACTGTTACTGCCCCATAACTTACATGGGGTTGACCAAACTTGCAGAAACATGTTTATTTCTGCTGAAAAACATGTTTTGACACTTTCAGCACACTGGGGTTAAGATCTGAGTGTGTGGGCTCTTCTGAGCCTTGTTGCTACATGGGGATTCAGTTGTCTGAAAAAACGCGTTTATTTCGGGCTGAAAAACACGTTTTGAAAAGTGTACTGT
>NW_027168252.1:0-49849 GCF_040954835.1 Lepisosteus oculatus
TACATAAGGATACAGCTGTCTGAAAAAACGCGTTTATTTCGGGCTGAAAAACACGTTTTGAAAAGTGAGCTGTTACTGACCCATAACTTACATGGGGTTGACCAAACTTGCAGAAACATGTTTATTTCTGCTGAAAAACATGTTTTGACACTTTCAGCACACTGGGGTTAAGACCTGAGTGTGTGGGCTCTTCTGAGCCTTGCAGTTACATAGGGATACAGCTGTCTGAAAAAACGCGTTTATTTCGGGCTGAAAAACACGTTTTGAAAAGTGAGCTGTTACTGACCCATAACTTACATGGGGTTGACCAAACTTGCAGAAACATGTTTATTTCTGCTGAAAAACATGATTTGACACTTTCAGCACACTGGGGTTAAGACCTGAGTGTGTGGGCTCTTCTGAGCCTTGCAGTTACATAGGGATACAGCTGTCTGAAAAAACGCGTTTATTTCGGGGCTGAAAAACACGTTTTGAAAAGTGAGCTGTTACTGACCCATAACTTACATGGGGTTGACCAAACTTGCAGAAACATGTTTATTTCTGCTGAAAAACATGTTTTGACACTTTCAGCACACTGGGGTTAAGACCTGAGTGTGTGGGCTCTTCTGAGCCTTGCAGTTACATAGGGATACAGCTGTCTGAAAAAACGCGTTTATTTCGGGCTGAAAAACACGTTTTGAAAAGTGAGCTGTTACTGCCCCATAAGTTACATGGGGTTGACCAAACTTGCAGAAACATGTTTATTTCTGCTGAAAAACACGTTTTGACACTTTCAGCACACTGGGGTTAAGACCTGAGTGTGTGGGCTCTTCTGAGCCTTGCAGTTACATAGGGATACAGCTGTCTGAAAAAACGCGTTTATTTCGGGCTGAAAAACACGTTTTGAAAAGTGAGCTGTTACTAACCCATAACTTACATGGGGTTGACCAAACTTGCAGAAACATGTTTATTTCTGCTGAAAAACATGTTTTGACACTTTCAGCACACTGGGGTTAAGACCTGAGTGTGTGGGCTCTTCTGAGTCTTGCAGTTACATAGGGATACAGATGTCAGAAAAAACGCGTTTATTTCGGGCTGAAAAACACGTTTTGAAAAGTGAGCTGTTACTGCCCCATAAGTTACATGGGGTTGACCAAACTTGCAGAAACATGTTTATTTCTGCTGAAAAACATGTTTTGACACTTTCAGCACACTGGGGTTAAGACCTGAGTGTGTGGGCTCTTCTGAGCCTTGCAGTTACATAAGGATACAGCTGTCTGAAAAAACGCGTTTATTTCGGGCTGAAAAACACGTTTTGAAAAGTGAGCTGTTACTGACCCATAACTTACATGGGGTTGACCAAACTTGCAGAAACATGTTTATTTCTGCTGAAAAACATGTTTTGACACTTTCAGCACACTGGGGTTAAGACCTGAGTGTGTGGGCTCTTCTGAGCCTTGCAGTTACATAGGGATACAGCTGTCTGAAAAAACGCGTTTATTTCGGGCTGAAAAACACGTTTTGAAAAGTGAGCTGTTACTGACCCATAACTTACATGGGGTTGACCAAACTTGCAGAAACATGTTTATTTCTGCTGAAAAACATGATTTGACACTTTCAGCACACTGGGGTTAAGACCTGAGTGTGTGGGCTCTTCTGAGCCTTGCAGTTACATAGGGATACAGCTGTCTGAAAAAACGCGTTTATTTCGGGCTGAAAAACACGTTTTGAAAAGTGAGCTGTTACTGACCCATAACTTACATGGGGTTGACCAAACTTGCAGAAACATGTTTATTTCTGCTGAAAAACATGTTTTGACACTTTCAGCACACTGGGGTTAAGACCTGAGTGTGTGGGCTCTTCTGAGCCTTGCAGTTACATAGGGATACAGCTGTCTGAAAAAACGCGTTTATTTCGGGCTGAAAAACACGTTTTGAAAAGTGAGCTGTTACTGCCCCATAAGTTACATGGGGTTGACCAAACTTGCAGAAACATGTTTATTTCTGCTGAAAAACACGTTTTGACACTTTCAGCACACTGGGGTTAAGACCTGAGTGTGTGGGCTCTTCTGAGCCTTGCAGTTACATAGGGATACAGCTGTCTGAAAAAACGCGTTTATTTCGGGCTGAAAAACACGTTTTGAAAAGTGAGCTGTTACTAACCCATAACTTACATGGGGTTGACCAAACTTGCAGAAACATATTTATTTCTGCTGAAAAACATGTTTTGACACTTTCAGCACACTGGGGTTAAGACCTGAGTGTGTGGGCTCTTCTGAGTCTTGCAGTTACATAGGGATACAGATGTCAGAAAAAACGCGTTTATTTCGGGCTGAAAAACACGTTTTGAAAAGTGAGCTGTTACTGCCCCATAAGTTACATGGGGTTGACCAAACTTGCAGAAACATGTTTATTTCTGCTGAAAAACATGTTTTGACACTTTCAGCACACTGGGGTTAAGACCTGAGTGTGTGGGCTCTTCTGAGCCTTGCAGTTACATAAGGATACAGCTGTCTGAAAAAACGCGTTTATTTCGGGCTGAAAAACACGTTTTGAAAAGTGAGCTGTTACTGACCCATAACTTACATGGGGTTGACCAAACTTGCAGAAACATGTTTATTTCTGCTGAAAAACATGTTTTGACACTTTCAGCACACTGGGGTTAAGACCTGAGTGTGTGGGCTCTTCTGAGCCTTGCAGTTACATAGGGATACAGCTGTCTGAAAAAACGCGTTTATTTCGGGCTCAAAAACACGTTTTGAAAAGTGAGCTGTTACTGACCTATAACTTACATGGGGTTGACCAAACTTGCAGAAACATGTTTATTTCTGCTGAAAAACATGATTTGACACTTTCAGCACACTGGGGTTAAGACCTGAGTGTGTGGGCTCTTCTGAGCCTTGCAGTTACATAGGGATACAGCTGTCTGAAAAAACGCGTTTATTTCGGGCTGAAAAACACGTTTTGAAAAGTGAGCTGTTACTGACCCATAACTTACATGGGGTTGACCAAACTTGCAGAAACATGTTTATTTCTGCTGAAAAACATGTTTTGACACTTTCAGCACACTGGGGTTAAGACCTGAGTGTGTGGGCTCTTCTGAGCCTTGCAGTTACATAGGGATACAGCTGTCTGAAAAAACGCGTTTATTTCTGGCTCAAAAACACGTTTTGAAAAGTGAGCTGTTACTGACCCATAACTTACATGGGGTTGACCAAACTTGCAGAAACATGTTTATTTCTGCTGAAAAACATGATTTGACACTTTCAGCACACTGGGGTTAAGACCTGAGTGTGTGGGCTCTTCTGAGCCTTGCAGTTACATAGGGATACAGCTGTCTGAAAAAACGCGTTTATTTCGGGCTGAAAAACACGTTTGAAAAGTGAGCTGTTACTGACCCATAACTTACATGGGGTTGACCAAACTTGCAGAAACATGTTTATTTCTGCTGAAAAACATGTTTTGACACTGTCAGCACACTGGGGTTAAGACCTGAGTGTGTGGGCTCTTCTGAGCCTTGCAGTTACATAGGGATACAGCTGTCAGAAAAAACGCGTTTATTTCGGGCTGAAAAACACGTTTTGAAAAGTGAGCTGTTACTGCCCCATAAGTTACATGGGGTTGACCAAACTTGCAGAAACATGTTTATTTCTGCTGAAAAACATGTTTTGACACTGTCAGCACACTGGGGTTAAGACCTGAGTGTGTGGGCTCTTCTGAGCCTTGCAGTTACATAGGGATACAGCTGTCTGAAAAAACGCGTTTATTTCGGGCTGAAAAACACGTTTTGAAAAGTGAGCTGTTACTGACCCATAACTTACATGGGGTTGACCAAACTTGCAGAAACATGTTTATTTCTGCTGAAAAACATGTTTTGACACTTTCAGCACACTGGGGTTAAGACCTGAGTGTGTGGGCTCTTCTGAGTCTTGCACTTACATAGGGATACAGATGTCAGAAAAAACGCGTTTATTTCGGGCTGAAAAACACGTTTTGAAAAGTGAGCTGTTACTGCCCCATAAGTTACATGGGGTTGACCAAACTTGCAGAAACATGTTTATTTCTGCTGAAAAACATGTTTTGACACTTTCAGCACACTGGGGTTAAGACCTGAGTGTGTGGGCTCTTCTGAGCCTTGCAGTTACATAGGGATACAGCTGTCTGAAAAAACGCGTTTATTTCTGGCTCAAAAACACGTTTTGAAAAGTGAGCTGTTACTGACCCATAACTTACATGGGGTTGACCAAACTTGCAGAAACATGTTTATTTCTGCTGAAAAACATGATTTGACACTTTCAGCACACTGGGGTTAAGACCTGAGTGTGTGGGCTCTTCTGAGCCTTGCAGTTACATAGGGATACAGCTGTCTGAAAAAACGCGTTTATTTCTGGCTCAAAAACACGTTTTGAAAAGTGAGCTGTTACTGACCCATAACTTACATGGGGTTGACCAAACTTGCAGAAACATGTTTATTTCTGCTGAAAAACACGTTTTGACACTTTCAGCACACTGGGGTTAAGACCTGAGTGTGTGGGCTCTTCTGAGCCTTGCAGTTACATAGGGATACAGCTGTCTGAAAAAACGCGTTTATTTCGGGCTGAAAAACACGTTTTGAAAAGTGAGCTGTTACTAACCCATAACTTACATGGGGTTGACCAAACTTGCAGAAACATGTTTATTTCTGCTGAAAAACATGTTTTGACACTTTCAGCACACTGGGGTTAAGACCTGAGTGTGTGGGCTCTTCTGAGTCTTGCAGTTACATAGGGATACAGATGTCAGAAAAAACGCGTTTATTTCGGGCTGAAAAACACGTTTTGAAAAGTGAGCTGTTACTGCCCCATAAGTTACATGGGGTTGACCAAACTTGCAGAAACATGTTTATTTCTGCTGAAAAACATGTTTTGACACTTTCAGCACACTGGGGTTAAGACCTGAGTGTGTGGGCTCTTCTGAGCCTTGCAGTTACATAAGGATACAGCTGTCTGAAAAAACGCGTTTATTTCGGGCTGAAAAACACGTTTTGAAAAGTGAGCTGTTACTGACCCATAACTTACATGGGGTTGACCAAACTTGCAGAAACATGTTTATTTCTGCTGAAAAACATGTTTTGACACTTTCAGCACACTGGGGTTAAGACCTGAGTGTGTGGGCTCTTCTGAGCCTTGCAGTTACATAGGGATACAGCTGTCTGAAAAAACGCGTTTATTTCGGGCTGAAAAACACGTTTTGAAAAGTGAGCTGTTACTGACCCATAACTTACATGGGGTTGACCAAACTTGCAGAAACATGTTTATTTCTGCTGAAAAACATGTTTTGACACTTTCAGCACACTGGGGTTAAGACCTGAGTGTGTGGGCTCTTCTGAGTCTTGCACTTACATAGGGATACAGATGTCAGAAAAAACGCGTTTATTTCGGGCTGAAAAACACGTTTTGAAAAGTGAGCTGTTACTGCCCCATAAGTTACATGGGGTTGACCAAACTTGCAGAAACATGTTTATTTCTGCTGAAAAACATGATTTGACACTTTCAGCACACTGGGGTTAAGACCTGAGTGTGTGGGCTCTTCTGAGCCTTGCAGTTACATAGGGATACAGCTGTCTGAAAAAACGCGTTTATTTCGGGCTGAAAAACACGTTTTGAAAAGTGAGCTGTTACTGACCCATAACTTACATGGGGTTGACCAAACTTGCAGAAACATGTTTATTTCTGCTGAAAAACATGTTTTGACACTTTCAGCACACTGGGGTTAAGACCTGAGTGTGTGGGCTCTTCTGAGCCTTGCAGTTACATAGGGATACAGCTGTCTGAAAAAACGCGTTTATTTCTGGCTCAAAAACACGTTTTGAAAAGTGAGCTGTTACTGCCCCATAAGTTACATGGGGTTGACCAAACTTGCAGAAACATGTTTATTTCTGCTGAAAAACACGTTTTGACACTTTCAGCACACTGGGGTTAAGACCTGAGTGTGTGGGCTCTTCTGAGCCTTGCAGTTACATAGGGATACAGCTGTCTGAAAAAACGCGTTTATTTCGGGCTGAAAAACACGTTTTGAAAAGTGAGCTGTTACTGACCCATAACTTACATGGGGTTGACCAAACTTGCAGAAACATGTTTATTTCTGCTGAAAAACATGTTTTGACACTTTCAGCACACTGGGGTTAAGACCTGAGTGTGTGGGCTCTTCTGAGCCTTGCAGTTACATAGGGATACAGCTGTCTGAAAAAACGCGTTTATTTCGGGCTCAAAAACACGTTTTGAAAAGTGAGCTGTTACTGACCCATAACTTACATGGGGTTGACCAAACTTGCAGAAACATGTTTATTTCTGCTGAAAAACACGTTTTGACACTTTCAACACACTGGGGTTAAGACCTGAGTGTGTGGGCTCTTCTGAGCCTTGCAGTTACATAGGGATACAGCTGTCTGAAAAAACGCGTTTATTTCGGGCTGAAAAACACGTTTTGAAAAGTGAGCTGTTACTAACCCATAACTTACATGGGGTTGACCAAACTTGCAGAAACATGTTTATTTCTGCTGAAAAACACGTTTTGACACTTTCAGCACACTGGGGTTAAGACCTGAGTGTGTGGGCTCTTCTGAGCCTTGCAGTTACATAGGGATACAGCTGTCTGAAAAAACGCGTTTATTTCGGGCTGAAAAACACGTTTTGAAAAGTGAGCTGTTACTAACCCATAACTTACATGGGGTTGACCAAACTTGCAGAAACATGTTTATTTCTGCTGAAAAACATGTTTTGACACTTTCAGCACACTGGGGTTAAGACCTGAGTGTGTGGGCTCTTCTGAGTCTTGCAGTTACATAGGGATACAGATGTCAGAAAAAACGCGTTTATTTCGGGCTGAAAAACACGTTTTGAAAAGTGAGCTGTTACTGCCCCATAAGTTACATGGGGTTGACCAAACTTGCAGAAACATGTTTATTTCTGCTGAAAAACATGTTTTGACACTTTCAGCACACTGGGGTTAAGACCTGAGTGTGTGGGCTCTTCTGAGCCTTGCAGTTACATAGGGATACAGCTGTCTGAAAAAACGCGTTTATTTCTGGCTCAAAAACACGTTTTGAAAAGTGAGCTGTTACTGACCCATAACTTACATGGGGTTGACCAAACTTGCAGAAACATGTTTATTTCTGCTGAAAAACATGATTTGACACTTTCAGCACACTGGGGTTAAGACCTGAGTGTGTGGGCTCTTCTGAGCCTTGCAGTTACATAGGGATACAGCTGTCTGAAAAAACGCGTTTATTTCTGGCTCAAAAACACGTTTTGAAAAGTGAGCTGTTACTGACCCATAACTTACATGGGGTTGACCAAACTTGCAGAAACATGTTTATTTCTGCTGAAAAACATGTTTTGACACTGTCAGCACACTGGGGTTAAGACCTGAGTGTGTGGGCTCTTCTGAGCCTTGCAGTTACATAGGGATACAGCTGTCAGAAAAAACGCGTTTATTTCGGGCTGAAAAACACGTTTTGAAAAGTGAGCTGTTACTAACCCATAACTTACATGGG
Source organism: Lepisosteus oculatus (assembly GCF_040954835.1). Classification (NCBI taxonomy): domain Eukaryota; kingdom Metazoa; phylum Chordata; class Actinopteri; order Semionotiformes; family Lepisosteidae; genus Lepisosteus; species Lepisosteus oculatus. The sequence goes on from NW_027168252.1 coordinate 7,513, forward strand.
GTTGACCAAACTTGCAGAAACATGTTTATTTCTGCTGAAAAACATGTTTTGACACTTTCAGCACACTGGGGTTAAGACCTGAGTGTGTGGGCTCTTCTGAGCCTTGCAGTTACATAAGGATACAGCTGTCTGAAAAAACGCGTTTATTTCGGGCTGAAAAACACGTTTTGAAAAGTGAGCTGTTACTGACCCATAACTTACATGGGGTTGACCAAACTTGCAGAAACATGTTTATTTCTGCTGAAAAACATGTTTTGACACTTTCAGCACACTGGGGTTAAGACCTGAGTGTGTGGGCTCTTCTGAGCCTTGCAGTTACATAGGGATACAGCTGTCTGAAAAAACGCGTTTATTTCGGGCTGAAAAACACGTTTTGAAAAGTGAGCTGTTACTGACCCATAACTTACATGGGGTTGACCAAACTTGCAGAAACATGTTTATTTCTGCTGAAAAACATGATTTGACACTTTCAGCACACTGGGGTTAAGACCTGAGTGTGTGGGCTCTTCTGAGCCTTGCAGTTACATAGGGATACAGCTGTCTGAAAAAACGCGTTTATTTCGGGCTGAAAAACACGTTTTGAAAAGTGAGCTGTTACTGACCCATAACTTACATGGGGTTGACCAAACTTGCAGAAACATGTTTATTTCTGCTGAAAAACATGTTTTGACACTTTCAGCACACTGGGGTTAAGACCTGAGTGTGTGGGCTCTTCTGAGCCTTGCAGTTACATAGGGATACAGCTGTCTGAAAAAACGCGTTTATTTCGGGCTGAAAAACACGTTTTGAAAAGTGAGCTGTTACTGCCCCATAAGTTACATGGGGTTGACCAAACTTGCAGAAACATGTTTATTTCTGCTGAAAAACACGTTTTGACACTTTCAGCACACTGGGGTTAAGACCTGAGTGTGTGGGCTCTTCTGAGCCTTGCAGTTACATAGGGATACAGCTGTCTGAAAAAACGCGTTTATTTCGGGCTGAAAAACACGTTTTGAAAAGTGAGCTGTTACTAACCCATAACTTACATGGGGTTGACCAAACTTGCAGAAACATGTTTATTTCTGCTGAAAAACATGTTTTGACACTTTCAGCACACTGGGGTTAAGACCTGAGTGTGTGGGCTCTTCTGAGTCTTGCAGTTACATAGGGATACAGATGTCAGAAAAAACGCGTTTATTTCGGGCTGAAAAACACGTTTTGAAAAGTGAGCTGTTACTGCCCCATAAGTTACATGGGGTTGACCAAACTTGCAGAAACATGTTTATTTCTGCTGAAAAACATGTTTTGACACTTTCAGCACACTGGGGTTAAGACCTGAGTGTGTGGGCTCTTCTGAGCCTTGCAGTTACATAAGGATACAGCTGTCTGAAAAAACGCGTTTATTTCGGGCTGAAAAACACGTTTTGAAAAGTGAGCTGTTACTGACCCATAACTTACATGGGGTTGACCAAACTTGCAGAAACATGTTTATTTCTGCTGAAAAACATGTTTTGACACTTTCAGCACACTGGGGTTAAGACCTGAGTGTGTGGGCTCTTCTGAGCCTTGCAGTTACATAGGGATACAGCTGTCTGAAAAAACGCGTTTATTTCGGGCTGAAAAACACGTTTTGAAAAGTGAGCTGTTACTGACCCATAACTTACATGGGGTTGACCAAACTTGCAGAAACATGTTTATTTCTGCTGAAAAACATGATTTGACACTTTCAGCACACTGGGGTTAAGACCTGAGTGTGTGGGCTCTTCTGAGCCTTGCAGTTACATAGGGATACAGCTGTCTGAAAAAACGCGTTTATTTCGGGCTGAAAAACACGTTTTGAAAAGTGAGCTGTTACTGACCCATAACTTACATGGGGTTGACCAAACTTGCAGAAACATGTTTATTTCTGCTGAAAAACATGTTTTGACACTTTCAGCACACTGGGGTTAAGACCTGAGTGTGTGGGCTCTTCTGAGCCTTGCAGTTACATAGGGATACAGCTGTCTGAAAAAACGCGTTTATTTCGGGCTGAAAAACACGTTTTGAAAAGTGAGCTGTTACTGCCCCATAAGTTACATGGGGTTGACCAAACTTGCAGAAACATGTTTATTTCTGCTGAAAAACACGTTTTGACACTTTCAGCACACTGGGGTTAAGACCTGAGTGTGTGGGCTCTTCTGAGCCTTGCAGTTACATAGGGATACAGCTGTCTGAAAAAACGCGTTTATTTCGGGCTGAAAAACACGTTTTGAAAAGTGAGCTGTTACTAACCCATAACTTACATGGGGTTGACCAAACTTGCAGAAACATATTTATTTCTGCTGAAAAACATGTTTTGACACTTTCAGCACACTGGGGTTAAGACCTGAGTGTGTGGGCTCTTCTGAGTCTTGCAGTTACATAGGGATACAGATGTCAGAAAAAACGCGTTTATTTCGGGCTGAAAAACACGTTTTGAAAAGTGAGCTGTTACTGCCCCATAAGTTACATGGGGTTGACCAAACTTGCAGAAACATGTTTATTTCTGCTGAAAAACATGTTTTGACACTTTCAGCACACTGGGGTTAAGACCTGAGTGTGTGGGCTCTTCTGAGCCTTGCAGTTACATAAGGATACAGCTGTCTGAAAAAACGCGTTTATTTCGGGCTGAAAAACACGTTTTGAAAAGTGAGCTGTTACTGACCCATAACTTACATGGGGTTGACCAAACTTGCAGAAACATGTTTATTTCTGCTGAAAAACATGTTTTGACACTTTCAGCACACTGGGGTTAAGACCTGAGTGTGTGGGCTCTTCTGAGCCTTGCAGTTACATAGGGATACAGCTGTCTGAAAAAACGCGTTTATTTCGGGCTCAAAAACACGTTTTGAAAAGTGAGCTGTTACTGACCTATAACTTACATGGGGTTGACCAAACTTGCAGAAACATGTTTATTTCTGCTGAAAAACATGATTTGACACTTTCAGCACACTGGGGTTAAGACCTGAGTGTGTGGGCTCTTCTGAGCCTTGCAGTTACATAGGGATACAGCTGTCTGAAAAAACGCGTTTATTTCGGGCTGAAAAACACGTTTTGAAAAGTGAGCTGTTACTGACCCATAACTTACATGGGGTTGACCAAACTTGCAGAAACATGTTTATTTCTGCTGAAAAACATGTTTTGACACTTTCAGCACACTGGGGTTAAGACCTGAGTGTGTGGGCTCTTCTGAGCCTTGCAGTTACATAGGGATACAGCTGTCTGAAAAAACGCGTTTATTTCTGGCTCAAAAACACGTTTTGAAAAGTGAGCTGTTACTGCCCCATAAGTTACATGGGGTTGACCAAACTTGCAGAAACATGTTTATTTCTGCTGAAAAACACGTTTTGACACTTTCAGCACACTGGGGTTAAGACCTGAGTGTGTGGGCTCTTCTGAGCCTTGCAGTTACATAGGGATACAGCTGTCTGAAAAAACGCGTTTATTTCGGGCTGAAAAACACGTTTTGAAAAGTGAGCTGTTACTGACCCATAACTTACATGGGGTTGACCAAACTTGCAGAAACATGTTTATTTCTGCTGAAAAACATGTTTTGACACTTTCAGCACACTGGGGTTAAGACCTGAGTGTGTGGGCTCTTCTGAGCCTTGCAGTTACATAGGGATACAGCTGTCTGAAAAAACGCGTTTATTTCGGGCTCAAAAACACGTTTTGAAAAGTGAGCTGTTACTGACCCATAACTTACATGGGGTTGACCAAACTTGCAGAAACATGTTTATTTCTGCTGAAAAACACGTTTTGACACTTTCAGCACACTGGGGTTAAGACCTGAGTGTGTGGGCTCTTCTGAGCCTTGCAGTTACATAGGGATACAGCTGTCTGAAAAAACGCGTTTATTTCGGGCTGAAAAACACGTTTTGAAAAGTGAGCTGTTACTAACCCATAACTTACATGGGGTTGACCAAACTTGCAGAAACATGTTTATTTCTGCTGAAAAACACGTTTTGACACTTTCAGCACACTGGGGTTAAGACCTGAGTGTGTGGGCTCTTCTGAGCCTTGCAGTTACATAGGGATACAGCTGTCTGAAAAAACGCGTTTATTTCGGGCTGAAAAACACGTTTTGAAAAGTGAGCTGTTACTAACCCATAACTTACATGGGGTTGACCAAACTTGCAGAAACATGTTTATTTCTGCTGAAAAACATGTTTTGACACTTTCAGCACACTGGGGTTAAGACCTGAGTGTGTGGGCTCTTCTGAGTCTTGCAGTTACATAGGGATACAGATGTCAGAAAAAACGCGTTTATTTCGGGCTGAAAAACACGTTTTGAAAAGTGAGCTGTTACTGCCCCATAAGTTACATGGGGTTGACCAAACTTGCAGAAACATGTTTATTTCTGCTGAAAAACATGTTTTGACACTTTCAGCACACTGGGGTTAAGACCTGAGTGTGTGGGCTCTTCTGAGCCTTGCAGTTACATAGGGATACAGCTGTCTGAAAAAACGCGTTTATTTCTGGCTCAAAAACACGTTTTGAAAAGTGAGCTGTTACTGACCCATAACTTACATGGGGTTGACCAAACTTGCAGAAACATGTTTATTTCTGCTGAAAAACATGATTTGACACTTTCAGCACACTGGGGTTAAGACCTGAGTGTGTGGGCTCTTCTGAGCCTTGCAGTTACATAGGGATACAGCTGTCTGAAAAAACGCGTTTATTTCTGGCTCAAAACACGTTTTGAAAAGTGAGCTGTTACTGACCCATAACTTACATGGGGTTGACCAAACTTGCAGAAACATGTTTATTTCTGCTGAAAAACATGTTTTGACACTGTCAGCACACTGGGGTTAAGACCTGAGTGTGTGGGCTCTTCTGAGCCTTGCAGTTACATAGGGATACAGCTGTCAGAAAAAACGCGTTTATTTCGGGCTGAAAAACACGTTTTGAAAAGTGAGCTGTTACTAACCCATAACTTACATGGGGTTGACCAAACTTGCAGAAACATGTTTATTTCTGCTGAAAAACATGTTTTGACACTTTCAGCACACTGGGGTTAAGACCTGAGTGTGTGGGCTCTTCTGAGCCTTGCAGTTACATAAGGATACAGCTGTCTGAAAAAACGCGTTTATTTCGGGCTGAAAAACACGTTTTGAAAAGTGAGCTGTTACTGACCCATAACTTACATGGGGTTGACCAAACTTGCAGAAACATGTTTATTTCTGCTGAAAAACATGTTTTGACACTTTCAGCACACTGGGGTTAAGACCTGAGTGTGTGGGCTCTTCTGAGCCTTGCAGTTACATAGGGATACAGCTGTCTGAAAAAACGCGTTTATTTCGGGCTGAAAAACACGTTTTGAAAAGTGAGCTGTTACTGACCCATAACTTACATGGGGTTGACCAAACTTGCAGAAACATGTTTATTTCTGCTGAAAAACATGATTTGACACTTTCAGCACACTGGGGTTAAGACCTGAGTGTGTGGGCTCTTCTGAGCCTTGCAGTTACATAGGGATACAGCTGTCTGAAAAAACGCGTTTATTTCGGGCTGAAAAACACGTTTTGAAAAGTGAGCTGTTACTGACCCATAACTTACATGGGGTTGACCAAACTTGCAGAAACATGTTTATTTCTGCTGAAAAACATGTTTTGACACTTTCAGCACACTGGGGTTAAGACCTGAGTGTGTGGGCTCTTCTGAGCCTTGCAGTTACATAGGGATACAGCTGTCTGAAAAAACGCGTTTATTTCGGGCTGAAAAACACGTTTTGAAAAGTGAGCTGTTACTGCCCCATAAGTTACATGGGGTTGACCAAACTTGCAGAAACATGTTTATTTCTGCTGAAAAACACGTTTTGACACTTTCAGCACACTGGGGTTAAGACCTGAGTGTGTGGGCTCTTCTGAGCCTTGCAGTTACATAGGGATACAGCTGTCTGAAAAAACGCGTTTATTTCGGGCTGAAAAACACGTTTTGAAAAGTGAGCTGTTACTAACCCATAACTTACATGGGGTTGACCAAACTTGCAGAAACATGTTTATTTCTGCTGAAAAACATGTTTTGACACTTTCAGCACACTGGGGTTAAGACCTGAGTGTGTGGGCTCTTCTGAGTCTTGCAGTTACATAGGGATACAGATGTCAGAAAAAACGCGTTTATTTCGGGCTGAAAAACACGTTTTGAAAAGTGAGCTGTTACTGCCCCATAAGTTACATGGGGTTGACCAAACTTGCAGAAACATGTTTATTTCTGCTGAAAAACATGTTTTGACACTTTCAGCACACTGGGGTTAAGACCTGAGTGTGTGGGCTCTTCTGAGCCTTGCAGTTACATAAGGATACAGCTGTCTGAAAAAACGCGTTTATTTCGGGCTGAAAAACACGTTTTGAAAAGTGAGCTGTTACTGACCCATAACTTACATGGGGTTGACCAAACTTGCAGAAACATGTTTATTTCTGCTGAAAAACATGTTTTGACACTTTCAGCACACTGGGGTTAAGACCTGAGTGTGTGGGCTCTTCTGAGCCTTGCAGTTACATAGGGATACAGCTGTCTGAAAAAACGCGTTTATTTCGGGCTGAAAAACACGTTTTGAAAAGTGAGCTGTTACTGACCCATAACTTACATGGGGTTGACCAAACTTGCAGAAACATGTTTATTTCTGCTGAAAAACATGATTTGACACTTTCAGCACACTGGGGTTAAGACCTGAGTGTGTGGGCTCTTCTGAGCCTTGCAGTTACATAGGGATACAGCTGTCTGAAAAAACGCGTTTATTTCGGGCTGAAAAACACGTTTTGAAAAGTGAGCTGTTACTGACCCATAACTTACATGGGGTTGACCAAACTTGCAGAAACATGTTTATTTCTGCTGAAAAACATGTTTTGACACTTTCAGCACACTGGGGTTAAGACCTGAGTGTGTGGGCTCTTCTGAGCCTTGCAGTTACATAGGGATACAGCTGTCTGAAAAAACGCGTTTATTTCGGGCTGAAAAACACGTTTTGAAAAGTGAGCTGTTACTGCCCCATAAGTTACATGGGGTTGACCAAACTTGCAGAAACATGTTTATTTCTGCTGAAAAACACGTTTTGACACTTTCAGCACACTGGGGTTAAGACCTGAGTGTGTGGGCTCTTCTGAGCCTTGCAGTTACATAGGGATACAGCTGTCTGAAAAAACGCGTTTATTTCGGGCTGAAAAACACGTTTTGAAAAGTGAGCTGTTACTAACCCATAACTTACATGGGGTTGACCAAACTTGCAGAAACATATTTATTTCTGCTGAAAAACATGTTTTGACACTTTCAGCACACTGGGGTTAAGACCTGAGTGTGTGGGCTCTTCTGAGTCTTGCAGTTACATAGGGATACAGATGTCAGAAAAAACGCGTTTATTTCGGGCTGAAAAACACGTTTTGAAAAGTGAGCTGTTACTGCCCCATAAGTTACATGGGGTTGACCAAACTTGCAGAAACATGTTTATTTCTGCTGAAAAACATGTTTTGACACTTTCAGCACACTGGGGTTAAGACCTGAGTGTGTGGGCTCTTCTGAGCCTTGCAGTTACATAAGGATACAGCTGTCTGAAAAAACGCGTTTATTTCGGGCTGAAAAACACGTTTTGAAAAGTGAGCTGTTACTGACCCATAACTTACATGGGGTTGACCAAACTTGCAGAAACATGTTTATTTCTGCTGAAAAACATGTTTTGACACTTTCAGCACACTGGGGTTAAGACCTGAGTGTGTGGGCTCTTCTGAGCCTTGCAGTTACATAGGGATACAGCTGTCTGAAAAAACGCGTTTATTTCGGGCTCAAAAACACGTTTTGAAAAGTGAGCTGTTACTGACCTATAACTTACATGGGGTTGACCAAACTTGCAGAAACATGTTTATTTCTGCTGAAAAACATGATTTGACACTTTCAGCACACTGGGGTTAAGACCTGAGTGTGTGGGCTCTTCTGAGCCTTGCAGTTACATAGGGATACAGCTGTCTGAAAAAACGCGTTTATTTCGGGCTGAAAAACACGTTTTGAAAAGTGAGCTGTTACTGACCCATAACTTACATGGGGTTGACCAAACTTGCAGAAACATGTTTATTTCTGCTGAAAAACATGTTTTGACACTTTCAGCACACTGGGGTTAAGACCTGAGTGTGTGGGCTCTTCTGAGCCTTGCAGTTACATAGGGATACAGCTGTCTGAAAAAACGCGTTTATTTCTGGCTCAAAAACACGTTTTGAAAAGTGAGCTGTTACTGACCCATAACTTACATGGGGTTGACCAAACTTGCAGAAACATGTTTATTTCTGCTGAAAAACATGATTTGACACTTTCAGCACACTGGGGTTAAGACCTGAGTGTGTGGGCTCTTCTGAGCCTTGCAGTTACATAGGGATACAGCTGTCTGAAAAAACGCGTTTATTTCGGGCTGAAAAACACGTTTTGAAAAGTGAGCTGTTACTGACCCATAACTTACATGGGGTTGACCAAACTTGCAGAAACATGTTTATTTCTGCTGAAAAACATGTTTTGACACTGTCAGCACACTGGGGTTAAGACCTGAGTGTGTGGGCTCTTCTGAGCCTTGCAGTTACATAGGGATACAGCTGTCAGAAAAAACGCGTTTATTTCGGGCTGAAAAACACGTTTTGAAAAGTGAGCTGTTACTGCCCCATAAGTTACATGGGGTTGACCAAACTTGCAGAAACATGTTTATTTCTGCTGAAAAACATGTTTTGACACTGTCAGCACACTGGGGTTAAGACCTGAGTGTGTGGGCTCTTCTGAGCCTTGCAGTTACATAGGGATACAGCTGTCTGAAAAAACGCGTTTATTTCGGGCTGAAAAACACGTTTTGAAAAGTGAGCTGTTACTGACCCATAACTTACATGGGGTTGACCAAACTTGCAGAAACATGTTTATTTCTGCTGAAAAACATGTTTTGACACTTTCAGCACACTGGGGTTAAGACCTGAGTGTGTGGGCTCTTCTGAGTCTTGCACTTACATAGGGATACAGATGTCAGAAAAAACGCGTTTATTTCGGGCTGAAAAACACGTTTTGAAAAGTGAGCTGTTACTGCCCCATAAGTTACATGGGGTTGACCAAACTTGCAGAAACATGTTTATTTCTGCTGAAAAACATGTTTTGACACTTTCAGCACACTGGGGTTAAGACCTGAGTGTGTGGGCTCTTCTGAGCCTTGCAGTTACATAGGGATACAGCTGTCTGAAAAAACGCGTTTATTTCTGGCTCAAAAACACGTTTTGAAAAGTGAGCTGTTACTGACCCATAACTTACATGGGGTTGACCAAACTTGCAGAAACATGTTTATTTCTGCTGAAAAACATGATTTGACACTTTCAGCACACTGGGGTTAAGACCTGAGTGTGTGGGCTCTTCTGAGCCTTGCAGTTACATAGGGATACAGCTGTCTGAAAAAACGCGTTTATTTCTGGCTCAAAAACACGTTTTGAAAAGTGAGCTGTTACTGACCCATAACTTACATGGGGTTGACCAAACTTGCAGAAACATGTTTATTTCTGCTGAAAAACATGTTTTGACACTGTCAGCACACTGGGGTTAAGACCTGAGTGTGTGGGCTCTTCTGAGCCTTGCAGTTACATAGGGATACAGCTGTCAGAAAAAACGCGTTTATTTCGGGCTGAAAAACACGTTTTGAAAAGTGAGCTGTTACTAACCCATAACTTACATGGGGTTGACCAAACTTGCAGAAACATGTTTATTTCTGCTGAAAAACATGTTTTGACACTTTCAGCACACTGGGGTTAAGACCTGAGTGTGTGGGCTCTTCTGAGCCTTGCAGTTACATAAGGATACAGCTGTCTGAAAAAACGAGTTTATTTCGGGCTGAAAAACACGTTTTGAAAAGTGAGCTGTTACTGACCCATAACTTACATGGGGTTGACCAAACTTGCAGAAACATGTTTATTTCTGCTGAAAAACATGTTTTGACACTTTCAGCACACTGGGGTTAAGACCTGAGTGTGTGGGCTCTTCTGAGCCTTGCAGTTACATAGGGATACAGCTGTCTGAAAAAACGCGTTTATTTCGGGCTGAAAAACACGTTTTGAAAAGTGAGCTGTTACTGACCCATAACTTACATGGGGTTGACCAAACTTGCAGAAACATGTTTATTTCTGCTGAAAAACATGATTTGACACTTTCAGCACACTGGGGTTAAGACCTGAGTGTGTGGGCTCTTCTGAGCCTTGCAGTTACATAGGGATACAGCTGTCTGAAAAAACGCGTTTATTTCGGGCTGAAAAACACGTTTTGAAAAGTGAGCTGTTACTGACCCATAACTTACATGGGGTTGACCAAACTTGCAGAAACATGTTTATTTCTGCTGAAAAACATGTTTTGACACTTTCAGCACACTGGGGTTAAGACCTGAGTGTGTGGGCTCTTCTGAGCCTTGCAGTTACATAGGGATACAGCTGTCTGAAAAAACGCGTTTATTTCGGGCTGAAAAACACGTTTTGAAAAGTGAGCTGTTACTGCCCCATAAGTTACATGGGGTTGACCAAACTTGCAGAAACATGTTTATTTCTGCTGAAAAACACGTTTTGACACTTTCAGCACACTGGGGTTAAGACCTGAGTGTGTGGGCTCTTCTGAGCCTTGCAGTTACATAGGGATACAGCTGTCTGAAAAAACGCGTTTATTTCGGGCTGAAAAACACGTTTTGAAAAGTGAGCTGTTACTAACCCATAACTTACATGGGGTTGACCAAACTTGCAGAAACATGTTTATTTCTGCTGAAAAACATGTTTTGACACTTTCAGCACACTGGGGTTAAGACCTGAGTGTGTGGGCTCTTCTGAGTCTTGCAGTTACATAGGGATACAGATGTCAGAAAAAACGCGTTTATTTCGGGCTGAAAAACACGTTTTGAAAAGTGAGCTGTTACTGCCCCATAAGTTACATGGGGTTGACCAAACTTGCAGAAACATGTTTATTTCTGCTGAAAAACATGTTTTGACACTTTCAGCACACTGGGGTTAAGACCTGAGTGTGTGGGCTCTTCTGAGCCTTGCAGTTACATAAGGATACAGCTGTCTGAAAAAACGCGTTTATTTCGGGCTGAAAAACACGTTTTGAAAAGTGAGCTGTTACTGACCCATAACTTACATGGGGTTGACCAAACTTGCAGAAACATGTTTATTTCTGCTGAAAAACATGTTTTGACACTTTCAGCACACTGGGGTTAAGACCTGAGTGTGTGGGCTCTTCTGAGCCTTGCAGTTACATAGGGATACAGCTGTCTGAAAAAACGCGTTTATTTCGGGCTGAAAAACACGTTTTGAAAAGTGAGCTGTTACTGACCCATAACTTACATGGGGTTGACCAAACTTGCAGAAACATGTTTATTTCTGCTGAAAAACATGATTTGACACTTTCAGCACACTGGGGTTAAGACCTGAGTGTGTGGGCTCTTCTGAGCCTTGCAGTTACATAGGGATACAGCTGTCTGAAAAAACGCGTTTATTTCGGGCTGAAAAACACGTTTTGAAAAGTGAGCTGTTACTGACCCATAACTTACATGGGGTTGACCAAACTTGCAGAAACATGTTTATTTCTGCTGAAAAACATGTTTTGACACTTTCAGCACACTGGGGTTAAGACCTGAGTGTGTGGGCTCTTCTGAGCCTTGCAGTTACATAAGGATACAGCTGTCTGAAAAAACGCGTTTATTTCGGGCTGAAAAACACGTTTTGAAAAGTGAGCTGTTACTGACCCATAACTTACATGGGGTTGACCAAACTTGCAGAAACATGTTTATTTCTGCTGAAAAACATGTTTTGACACTTTCAGCACACTGGGGTTAAGACCTGAGTGTGTGGGCTCTTCTGAGCCTTGCAGTTACATAGGGATACAGCTGTCTGAAAAAACGCGTTTATTTCGGGCTCAAAAACACGTTTTGAAAAGTGAGCTGTTACTGACCTATAACTTACATGGGGTTGACCAAACTTGCAGAAACATGTTTATTTCTGCTGAAAAACATGATTTGACACTTTCAGCACACTGGGGTTAAGACCTGAGTGTGTGGGCTCTTCTGAGCCTTGCAGTTACATAGGGATAAAGCTGTCTGAAAAAACGCGTTTATTTCGGGCTGAAAAACACGTTTTGAAAAGTGAGCTGTTACTGACCCATAACTTACATGGGGTTGACCAAACTTGCAGAAACATGTTTATTTCTGCTGAAAAACATGTTTTGACACTTTCAGCACACTGGGGTTAAGACCTGAGTGTGTGGGCTCTTCTGAGCCTTGCAGTTACATAGGGATACAGCTGTCTGAAAAAACGCGTTTATTTCTGGCTAAAAAACACGTTTTGAAAAGTGAGCTGTTACTGACCCATAACTTACATGGGGTTGACCAAACTTGCAGAAACATGTTTATTTCTGCTGAAAAACATGATTTGACACTTTCAGCACACTGGGGTTAAGACCTGAGTGTGTGGGCTCTTCTGAGCCTTGCAGTTACATAGGGATACAGCTGTCTGAAAAAACGCGTTTATTTCGGGCTGAAAAACACGTTTTGAAAAGTGAGCTGTTACTGACCCATAACTTACATGGGGTTGACCAAACTTGCAGAAACATGTTTATTTCTGCTGAAAAACATGTTTTGACACTTTCAGCACACTGGGGTTAAGACCTGAGTGTGTGGGCTCTTCTGAGCCTTGCAGTTACATAGGGATACAGCTGTCTGAAAAAACGCGTTTATTTCGGGCTGAAAAACACGTTTTGAAAAGTGAGCTGTTACTGCCCCATAAGTTACATGGGGTTGACCAAACTTGCAGAAACATGTTTATTTCTGCTGAAAAACACGTTTTGACACTTTCAGCACACTGGGGTTAAGACCTGAGTGTGTGGGCTCTTCTGAGCCTTGCAGTTACATAGGGATACAGCTGTCTGAAAAAACGCGTTTATTTCGGGCTGAAAAACACGTTTTGAAAAGTGAGCTGTTACTAACCCATAACTTACATGGGGTTGACCAAACTTGCAGAAACATGTTTATTTCTGCTGAAAAACATGTTTTGACACTTTCAGCACACTGGGGTTAAGACCTGAGTGTGTGGGCTCTTCTGAGTCTTGCAGTTACATAGGGATACAGATGTCAGAAAAAACGCGTTTATTTCGGGCTGAAAAACACGTTTTGAAAAGTGAGCTGTTACTGCCCCATAAGTTACATGGGGTTGACCAAACTTGCAGAAACATGTTTATTTCTGCTGAAAAACATGTTTTGACACTTTCAGCACACTGGGGTTAAGACCTGAGTGTGTGGGCTCTTCTGAGCCTTGCAGTTACATAAGGATACAGCTGTCTGAAAAAACGCGTTTATTTCGGGCTGAAAAACACGTTTTGAAAAGTGAGCTGTTACTGACCCATAACTTACATGGGGTTGACCAAACTTGCAGAAACATGTTTATTTCTGCTGAAAAACATGTTTTGACACTTTCAGCACACTGGGGTTAAGACCTGAGTGTGTGGGCTCTTCTGAGCCTTGCAGTTACATAGGGATACAGCTGTCTGAAAAAACGCGTTTATTTCGGGCTGAAAAACACGTTTTGAAAAGTGAGCTGTTACTGACCCATAACTTACATGGGGTTGACCAAACTTGCAGAAACATGTTTATTTCTGCTGAAAAACATGATTTGACACTTTCAGCACACTGGGGTTAAGACCTGAGTGTGTGGGCTCTTCTGAGCCTTGCAGTTACATAGGGATACAGCTGTCTGAAAAAACGCGTTTATTTCGGGCTGAAAAACACGTTTTGAAAAGTGAGCTGTTACTGACCCATAACTTACATGGGGTTGACCAAACTTGCAGAAACATGTTTATTTCTGCTGAAAAACATGTTTTGACACTTTCAGCACACTGGGGTTAAGACCTGAGTGTGTGGGCTCTTCTGAGCCTTGCAGTTACATAAGGATACAGCTGTCTGAAAAAACGCGTTTATTTCGGGCTGAAAAACACGTTTTGAAAAGTGAGCTGTTACTGACCCATAACTTACATGGGGTTGACCAAACTTGCAGAAACATGTTTATTTCTGCTGAAAAACATGTTTTGACACTTTCAGCACACTGGGGTTAAGACCTGAGTGTGTGGGCTCTTCTGAGCCTTGCAGTTACATAGGGATACAGCTGTCTGAAAAAACGCGTTTATTTCGGGCTCAAAAACACGTTTTGAAAAGTGAGCTGTTACTGACCTATAACTTACATGGGGTTGACCAAACTTGCAGAAACATGTTTATTTCTGCTGAAAAACATGATTTGACACTTTCAGCACACTGGGGTTAAGACCTGAGTGTGTGGGCTCTTCTGAGCCTTGCAGTTACATAGGGATAAAGCTGTCTGAAAAAACGCGTTTATTTCGGGCTCAAAAACACGTTTTGAAAAGTGAGCTGTTACTGACCCATAACTTACATGGGGTTGACCAAACTTGCAGAAACATGTTTATTTCTGCTGAAAAACATGATTTGACACTTTCAGCACACTGGGGTTAAGACCTGAGTGTGTGGGCTCTTCTGAGCCTTGCAGTTACATAGGGATACAGCTGTCTGAAAAAACGCGTTTATTTCGGGCTGAAAAACACGTTTTGAAAAGTGAGCTGTTACTGACCCATAACTTACATGGGGTTGACCAAACTTGCAGAAACATGTTTATTTCTGCTGAAAAACATGTTTTGACACTGTCAGCACACTGGGGTTAAGACCTGAGTGTGTGGGCTCTTCTGAGCCTTGCAGTTACATAGGGATACAGCTGTCAGAAAAAACGCGTTTATTTCGGGCTGAAAAACACGTTTTGAAAAGTGAGCTGTTACTGCCCCATAAGTTACATGGGGTTGACCAAACTTGCAGAAACATGTTTATTTCTGCTGAAAAACATGTTTTGACACTGTCAGCACACTGGGGTTAAGACCTGAGTGTGTGGGCTCTTCTGAGCCTTGCAGTTACATAGGGATACAGCTGTCTGAAAAAACGCGTTTATTTCGGGCTGAAAAACACGTTTTGAAAAGTGAGCTGTTACTGACCCATAACTTACATGGGGTTGACCAAACTTGCAGAAACATGTTTATTTCTGCTGAAAAACATGTTTTGACACTTTCAGCACACTGGGGTTAAGACCTGAGTGTGTGGGCTCTTCTGAGTCTTGCACTTACATAGGGATACAGATGTCAGAAAAAACGCGTTTATTTCGGGCTGAAAAACACGTTTTGAAAAGTGAGCTGTTACTGCCCCATAAGTTACATGGGGTTGACCAAACTTGCAGAAACATGTTTATTTCTGCTGAAAAACATGTTTTGACACTTTCAGCACACTGGGGTTAAGACCTGAGTGTGTGGGCTCTTCTGAGTCTTGCACTTACATAGGGATACAGATGTCAGAAAAAACGCGTTTATTTCGGGCTGAAAAACACGTTTTGAAAAGTGAGCTGTTACTGCCCCATAAGTTACATGGGGTTGACCAAACTTGCAGAAACATGTTTATTTCTGCTGAAAAACATGTTTTGACACTTTCAGCACACTGGGGTTAAGACCTGAGTGTGTGGGCTCTTCTGAGCCTTGCAGTTACATAGGGATACAGCTGTCTGAAAAAACGCGTTTATTTCTGGCTCAAAAACACGTTTTGAAAAGTGAGCTGTTACTGACCCATAACTTACATGGGGTTGACCAAACTTGCAGAAACATGTTTATTTCTGCTGAAAAACATGTTTTGACACTTTCAGCACACTGGGGTTAAGACCTGAGTGTGTGGGCTCTTCTGAGTCTTGCAGTTACATAGGGATACAGATGTCAGAAAAAACGCGTTTATTTCGGGCTGAAAAACACGTTTTGAAAAGTGAGCTGTTACTGCCCCATAAGTTACATGGGGTTGACCAAACTTGCAGAAACATGTTTATTTCTGCTGAAAAACATGTTTTGACACTTTCAGCACACTGGGGTTAAGACCTGAGTGTGTGGGCTCTTCTGAGCCTTGCAGTTACATAAGGATACAGCTGTCTGAAAAAACGCGTTTATTTCGGGCTGAAAAACACGTTTTGAAAAGTGAGCTGTTACTGACCCATAACTTACATGGGGTTGACCAAACTTGCAGAAACATGTTTATTTCTGCTGAAAAACATGTTTTGACACTTTCAGCACACTGGGGTTAAGACCTGAGTGTGTGGGCTCTTCTGAGCCTTGCAGTTACATAGGGATACAGCTGTCTGAAAAAACGCGTTTATTTCGGGCTCAAAAACACGTTTTGAAAAGTGAGCTGTTACTGACCCATAACTTACATGGGGTTGACCAAACTTGCAGAAACATGTTTATTTCTGCTGAAAAACACGTTTTGACACTTTCAGCACACTGGGGTTAAGACCTGAGTGTGTGGGCTCTTCTGAGCCTTGCAGTTACATAGGGATACAGCTGTCTGAAAAAACGCGTTTATTTCGGGCTGAAAAACACGTTTTGAAAAGTGAGCTGTTACTAACCCATAACTTACATGGGGTTGACCAAACTTGCAGAAACATGTTTATTTCTGCTGAAAAACATGTTTTGACACTTTCAGCACACTGGGGTTAAGACCTGAGTGTGTGGGCTCTTCTGAGCCTTGCAGTTACATAGGGATACAGCTGTCTGAAAAAACGCGTTTATTTCGGGCTGAAAAACACGTTTTGAAAAGTGAGCTGTTACTGACCCATAACTTACATGGGGTTGACCAAACTTGCAGAAACATGTTTATTTCTGCTGAAAAACATGATTTGACACTTTCAGCACACTGGGGTTAAGACCTGAGTGTGTGGGCTCTTCTGAGCCTTGCAGTTACATAGGGATACAGCTGTCTGAAAAAACGCGTTTATTTCGGGCTGAAAAACACGTTTTGAAAAGTGAGCTGTTACTGACCCATAACTTACATGGGGTTGACCAAACTTGCAGAAACATGTTTATTTCTGCTGAAAAACATGTTTTGACACTTTCAGCACACTGGGGTTAAGACCTGAGTGTGTGGGCTCTTCTGAGCCTTGCAGTTACATAGGGATACAGCTGTCTGAAAAAACGCGTTTATTTCGGGCTGAAAAACACGTTTTGAAAAGTGAGCTGTTACTGCCCCATAAGTTACATGGGGTTGACCAAACTTGCAGAAACATGTTTATTTCTGCTGAAAAACACGTTTTGACACTTTCAGCACACTGGGGTTAAGACCTGAGTGTGTGGGCTCTTCTGAGCCTTGCAGTTACATAGGGATACAGCTGTCTGAAAAAACGCGTTTATTTCGGGCTGAAAAACACGTTTTGAAAAGTGAGCTGTTACTAACCCATAACTTACATGGGGTTGACCAAACTTGCAGAAACATGTTTATTTCTGCTGAAAAACATGTTTTGACACTTTCAGCACACTGGGGTTAAGACCTGAGTGTGTGGGCTCTTCTGAGTCTTGCAGTTACATAGGGATACAGATGTCAGAAAAAACGCGTTTATTTCGGGCTGAAAAACACGTTTTGAAAAGTGAGCTGTTACTGCCCCATAAGTTACATGGGGTTGACCAAACTTGCAGAAACATGTTTATTTCTGCTGAAAAACATGTTTTGACACTTTCAGCACACTGGGGTTAAGACCTGAGTGTGTGGGCTCTTCTGAGCCTTGCAGTTACATAAGGATACAGCTGTCTGAAAAAACGCGTTTATTTCGGGCTGAAAAACACGTTTTGAAAAGTGAGCTGTTACTGACCCATAACTTACATGGGGTTGACCAAACTTGCAGAAACATGTTTATTTCTGCTGAAAAACATGTTTTGACACTTTCAGCACACTGGGGTTAAGACCTGAGTGTGTGGGCTCTTCTGAGCCTTGCAGTTACATAGGGATACAGCTGTCTGAAAAAACGCGTTTATTTCGGGCTGAAAAACACGTTTTGAAAAGTGAGCTGTTACTGACCCATAACTTACATGGGGTTGACCAAACTTGCAGAAACATGTTTATTTCTGCTGAAAAACATGTTTTGACACTTTCAGCACACTGGGGTTAAGACCTGAGTGTGTGGGCTCTTCTGAGTCTTGCACTTACATAGGGATACAGATGTCAGAAAAAACGCGTTTATTTCGGGCTGAAAAACACGTTTTGAAAAGTGAGCTGTTACTGCCCCATAAGTTACATGGGGTTGACCAAACTTGCAGAAACATGTTTATTTCTGCTGAAAAACATGATTTGACACTTTCAGCACACTGGGGTTAAGACCTGAGTGTGTGGACTCTTCTGAGCCTTGCAGTTACATAGGGATACAGCTGTCTGAAAAAACGCGTTTATTTCGGGCTGAAAAACACGTTTTGAAAAGTGAGCTGTTACTGACCCATAACTTACATGGGGTTGACCAAACTTGCAGAAACATGTTTATTTCTGCTGAAAAACATGTTTTGACACTTTCAGCACACTGGGGTTAAGACCTGAGTGTGTGGGCTCTTCTGAGCCTTGCAGTTACATAGGGATACAGCTGTCTGAAAAAACGCGTTTATTTCTGGCTCAAAAACACGTTTTGAAAAGTGAGCTGTTACTGCCCCATAAGTTACATGGGGTTGACCAAACTTGCAGAAACATGTTTATTTCTGCTGAAAAACACGTTTTGACACTTTCAGCACACTGGGGTTAAGACCTGAGTGTGTGGGCTCTTCTGAGCCTTGCAGTTACATAGGGATACAGCTGTCTGAAAAAACGCGTTTATTTCGGGCTGAAAAACACGTTTTGAAAAGTGAGCTGTTACTGACCCATAACTTACATGGGGTTGACCAAACTTGCAGAAACATGTTTATTTCTGCTGAAAAACATGTTTTGACACTTTCAGCACACTGGGGTTAAGACCTGAGTGTGTGGGCTCTTCTGAGCCTTGCAGTTACATAGGGATACAGCTGTCTGAAAAAACGCGTTTATTTCGGGCTCAAAAACACGTTTTGAAAAGTGAGCTGTTACTGACCCATAACTTACATGGGGTTGACCAAACTTGCAGAAACATGTTTATTTCTGCTGAAAAACACGTTTTGACACTTTCAGCACACTGGGGTTAAGACCTGAGTGTGTGGGCTCTTCTGAGCCTTGCAGTTACATAGGGATACAGCTGTCTGAAAAAACGCGTTTATTTCGGGCTGAAAAACACGTTTTGAAAAGTGAGCTGTTACTAACCCATAACTTACATGGGGTTGACCAAACTTGCAGAAACATGTTTATTTCTGCTGAAAAACACGTTTTGACACTTTCAGCACACTGGGGTTAAGACCTGAGTGTGTGGGCTCTTCTGAGCCTTGCAGTTACATAGGGATACAGCTGTCTGAAAAAACGCGTTTATTTCGGGCTGAAAAACACGTTTTGAAAAGTGAGCTGTTACTAACCCATAACTTACATGGGGTTGACCAAACTTGCAGAAACATGTTTATTTCTGCTGAAAAACATGTTTTGACACTTTCAGCACACTGGGGTTAAGACCTGAGTGTGTGGGCTCTTCTGAGTCTTGCAGTTACATAGGGATACAGATGTCAGAAAAAACGCGTTTATTTCGGGCTGAAAAACACGTTTTGAAAAGTGAGCTGTTACTGCCCCATAAGTTACATGGGGTTGACCAAACTTGCAGAAACATGTTTATTTCTGCTGAAAAACATGTTTTGACACTTTCAGCACACTGGGGTTAAGACCTGAGTGTGTGGGCTCTTCTGAGCCTTGCAGTTACATAGGGATACAGCTGTCTGAAAAAACGCGTTTATTTCTGGCTCAAAAACACGTTTTGAAAAGTGAGCTGTTACTGACCCATAACTTACATGGGGTTGACCAAACTTGCAGAAACATGTTTATTTCTGCTGAAAAACATGATTTGACACTTTCAGCACACTGGGGTTAAGACCTGAGTGTGTGGGCTCTTCTGAGCCTTGCAGTTACATAGGGATACAGCTGTCTGAAAAAACGCGTTTATTTCGGGCTGAAAAACACGTTTTGAAAAGTGAGCTGTTACTGACCCATAACTTACATGGGGTTGACCAAACTTGCAGAAACATGTTTATTTCTGCTGAAAAACATGTTTTGACACTGTCAGCACACTGGGGTTAAGACCTGAGTGTGTGGGCTCTTCTGAGCCTTGCAGTTACATAGGGATACAGCTGTCAGAAAAAACGCGTTTATTTCGGGCTGAAAAACACGTTTTGAAAAGTGAGCTGTTACTGCCCCATAAGTTACATGGGGTTGACCAAACTTGCAGAAACATGTTTATTTCTGCTGAAAAACATGTTTTGACACTGTCAGCACACTGGGGTTAAGACCTGAGTGTGTGGGCTCTTCTGAGCCTTGCAGTTACATAGGGATACAGCTGTCTGAAAAAACGCGTTTATTTCGGGCTGAAAAACACGTTTTGAAAAGTGAGCTGTTACTGACCCATAACTTACATGGGGTTGACCAAACTTGCAGAAACATGTTTATTTCTGCTGAAAAACATGTTTTGACACTTTCAGCACACTGGGGTTAAGACCTGAGTGTGTGGGCTCTTCTGAGTCTTGCACTTACATAGGGATACAGATGTCAGAAAAAACGCGTTTATTTATGGCTGAAAAACACGTTTTGAAAAGTGAGCTGTTACTGCCCCATAAGTTACATGGGGTTGACCAAACTTGCCAGAAACATGTTTATTTCTGCTGAAAAACATGTTTTGACACTTTCAGCACACTGGGGTTAAGACCTGAGTGTGTGGGCTCTTCTGAGCCTTGCAGTTACATAGGGATACAGCTGTCTGAAAAAACGCGTTTATTTCGGGCTGAAAAACACGTTTTGAAAAGTGAGCTGTTACTAACCCATAACTTACATGGGGTTGACCAAACTTGCAGAAACATGTTTATTTCTGCTGAAAAACATGTTTTGACACTTTCAGCACACTGGGGTTAAGACCTGAGTGTGTGGGCTCTTCTGAGTCTTGCAGTTACATAGGGATACAGATGTCAGAAAAAACGCGTTTATTTCGGGCTGAAAAACACGTTTTGAAAAGTGAGCTGTTACTGCCCCATAAGTTACATGGGGTTGACCAAACTTGCAGAAACATGTTTATTTCTGCTGAAAAACATGTTTTGACACTTTCAGCACACTGGGGTTAAGACCTGAGTGTGTGGGCTCTTCTGAGCCTTGCAGTTACATAAGGATACAGCTGTCTGAAAAAACGCGTTTATTTCGGGCTGAAAAACACGTTTGAAAAGTGAGCTGTTACTGACCCATAACTTACATGGGGTTGACCAAACTTGCAGAAACATGTTTATTTCTGCTGAAAAACATGTTTTGACACTTTCAGCACACTGGGGTTAAGACCTGAGTGTGTGGGCTCTTCTGAGCCTTGCAGTTACATAGGGATACAGCTGTCTGAAAAAACGCGTTTATTTCGGGCTGAAAAACACGTTTTGAAAAGTGAGCTGTTACTGACCCATAACTTACATGGGGTTGACCAAACTTGCAGAAACATGTTTATTTCTGCTGAAAAACATGTTTTGACACTTTCAGCACACTGGGGTTAAGACCTGAGTGTGTGGGCTCTTCTGAGTCTTGCACTTACATAGGGATACAGATGTCAGAAAAAACGCGTTTATTTCGGGCTGAAAAACACGTTTTGAAAAGTGAGCTGTTACTGCCCCATAAGTTACATGGGGTTGACCAAACTTGCAGAAACATGTTTATTTCTGCTGAAAAACATGATTTGACACTTTCAGCACACTGGGGTTAAGACCTGAGTGTGTGGGCTCTTCTGAGCCTTGCAGTTACATAGGGATACAGCTGTCTGAAAAAACGCGTTTATTTCGGGCTGAAAAACACGTTTTGAAAAGTGAGCTGTTACTGACCCATAACTTACATGGGGTTGACCAAACTTGCAGAAACATGTTTATTTCTGCTGAAAAACACGTTTTGACACTTTCAGCACACTGGGGTTAAGACCTGAGTGTGTGGGCTCTTCTGAGCCTTGCAGTTACATAGGGATACAGCTGTCTGAAAAAACGCGTTTATTTCGGGCTGAAAAACACGTTTTGAAAAGTGAGCTGTTACTAACCCATAACTTACATGGGGTTGACCAAACTTGCAGAAACATGTTTATTTCTGCTGAAAAACACGTTTTGACACTTTCAGCACACTGGGGTTAAGACCTGAGTGTGTGGGCTCTTCTGAGCCTTGCAGTTACATAGGGATACAGCTGTCTGAAAAAACGCGTTTATTTCGGGCTGAAAAACACGTTTTGAAAAGTGAGCTGTTACTAACCCATAACTTACATGGGGTTGACCAAACTTGCAGAAACATGTTTATTTCTGCTGAAAAACATGTTTTGACACTTTCAGCACACTGGGGTTAAGACCTGAGTGTGTGGGCTCTTCTGAGTCTTGCAGTTACATAGGGATACAGATGTCAGAAAAAACGCGTTTATTTCGGGCTGAAAAACACGTTTTGAAAAGTGAGCTGTTACTGCCCCATAAGTTACATGGGGTTGACCAAACTTGCAGAAACATGTTTATTTCTGCTGAAAAACATGTTTTGACACTTTCAGCACACTGGGGTTAAGACCTGAGTGTGTGGGCTCTTCTGAGCCTTGCAGTTACATAGGGATACAGCTGTCTGAAAAAACGCGTTTATTTCTGGCTCAAAAACACGTTTTGAAAAGTGAGCTGTTACTGACCCATAACTTACATGGGGTTGACCAAACTTGCAGAAACATGTTTATTTCTGCTGAAAAACATGATTTGACACTTTCAGCACACTGGGGTTAAGACCTGAGTGTGTGGGCTCTTCTGAGCCTTGCAGTTACATAGGGATACAGCTGTCTGAAAAAACGCGTTTATTTCGGGCTGAAAAACACGTTTTGAAAAGTGAGCTGTTACTGACCCATAACTTACATGGGGTTGACCAAACTTGCAGAAACATGTTTATTTCTGCTGAAAAACATGTTTTGACACTGTCAGCACACTGGGGTTAAGACCTGAGTGTGTGGGCTCTTCTGAGCCTTGCAGTTACATAGGGATACAGCTGTCAGAAAAAACGCGTTTATTTCGGGCTGAAAAACACGTTTTGAAAAGTGAGCTGTTACTGCCCCATAAGTTACATGGGGTTGACCAAACTTGCAGAAACATGTTTATATCTGCTGAAAAACATGTTTTGACACTGTCAGCACACTGGGGTTAAGACCTGAGTGTGTGGGCTCTTCTGAGCCTTGCAGTTACATAGGGATACAGCTGTCTGAAAAAACGCGTTTATTTCGGGCTGAAAAACACGTTTTGAAAAGTGAGCTGTTACTGACCCATAACTTACATGGGGTTGACCAAACTTGCAGAAACATGTTTATTTCTGCTGAAAAACATGTTTTGACACTTTCAGCACACTGGGGTTAAGACCTGAGTGTGTGGGCTCTTCTGAGTCTTGCAGTTACATAGGGATACAGATGTCAGAAAAAACGCGTTTATTTCGGGCTGAAAAACACGTTTTGAAAAGTGAGCTGTTACTGCCCCATAAGTTACATGGGGTTGACCAAACTTGCAGAAACATGTTTATTTCTGCTGAAAAACATGTTTTGACACTTTCAGCACACTGGGGTTAAGACCTGAGTGTGTGGGCTCTTCTGAGCCTTGCAGTTACATAAGGATACAGCTGTCTGAAAAACCGCGTTTATTTCGGGCTGAAAAACACGTTTTGAAAAGTGAGCTGTTACTGACCCATAACTTACATGGGGTTGACCAAACTTGCAGAAACATGTTTATTTCTGCTGAAAAACATGTTTTGACACTTTCAGCACACTGGGGTTAAGACCTGAGTGTGTGGGCTCTTCTGAGCCTTGCAGTTACATAGGGATACAGCTGTCTGAAAAAACGCGTTTATTTCGGGCTCAAAAACACGTTTTGAAAAGTGAGCTGTTACTGACCCATAACTTACATGGGGTTGACCAAACTTGCAGAAACATGTTTATTTCTGCTGAAAAACACGTTTTGACACTTTC
The DNA here is from genome assembly GCF_040954835.1 of Lepisosteus oculatus. Lineage (NCBI taxonomy): Eukaryota > Metazoa > Chordata > Actinopteri > Semionotiformes > Lepisosteidae > Lepisosteus > Lepisosteus oculatus. The sequence continues at coordinate 31,467 of NW_027168252.1, forward strand.
AGCACACTGGGGTTAAGACCTGAGTGTGTGGGCTCTTCTGAGCCTTGCAGTTACATAGGGATACAGCTGTCTGAAAAAACGCGTTTATTTCGGGCTGAAAAACACGTTTTGAAAAGTGAGCTGTTACTAACCCATAACTTACATGGGGTTGACCAAACTTGCAGAAACATGTTTATTTCTGCTGAAAAACATGTTTTGACACTTTCAGCACACTGGGGTTAAGACCTGAGTGTGTGGGCTCTTCTGAGCCTTGCAGTTACATAAGGATACAGCTGTCTGAAAAAACGCGTTTATTTCGGGCTGAAAAACACGTTTTGAAAAGTGAGCTGTTACTGACCCATAACTTACATGGGGTTGACCAAACTTGCAGAAACATGTTTATTTCTGCTGAAAAACATGTTTTGACACTTTCAGCACACTGGGGTTAAGACCTGAGTGTGTGGGCTCTTCTGAGCCTTGCAGTTACATAGGGATACAGCTGTCTGAAAAAACGCGTTTATTTCGGGCTGAAAAACACGTTTTGAAAAGTGAGCTGTTACTGACCCATAACTTACATGGGGTTGACCAAACTTGCAGAAACATGTTTATTTCTGCTGAAAAACATGATTTGACACTTTCAGCACACTGGGGTTAAGACCTGAGTGTGTGGGCTCTTCTGAGCCTTGCAGTTACATAGGGATACAGCTGTCTGAAAAAACGCGTTTATTTCGGGCTGAAAAACACGTTTTGAAAAGTGAGCTGTTACTGACCCATAACTTACATGGGGTTGACCAAACTTGCAGAAACATGTTTATTTCTGCTGAAAAACATGTTTTGACACTTTCAGCACACTGGGGTTAAGACCTGAGTGTGTGGGCTCTTCTGAGCCTTGCAGTTACATAGGGATACAGCTGTCTGAAAAAACGCGTTTATTTCGGGCTGAAAAACACGTTTTGAAAAGTGAGCTGTTACTGCCCCATAAGTTACATGGGGTTGACCAAACTTGCAGAAACATGTTTATTTCTGCTGAAAAACACGTTTTGACACTTTCAGCACACTGGGGTTAAGACCTGAGTGTGTGGGCTCTTCTGAGCCTTGCAGTTACATAGGGATACAGCTGTCTGAAAAAACGCGTTTATTTCGGGCTGAAAAACACGTTTTGAAAAGTGAGCTGTTACTAACCCATAACTTACATGGGGTTGACCAAACTTGCAGAAACATGTTTATTTCTGCTGAAAAACATGTTTTGACACTTTCAGCACACTGGGGTTAAGACCTGAGTGTGTGGGCTCTTCTGAGTCTTGCAGTTACATAGGGATACAGATGTCAGAAAAAACGCGTTTATTTCGGGCTGAAAAACACGTTTTGAAAAGTGAGCTGTTACTGCCCCATAAGTTACATGGGGTTGACCAAACTTGCAGAAACATGTTTATTTCTGCTGAAAAACATGTTTTGACACTTTCAGCACACTGGGGTTAAGACCTGAGTGTGTGGGCTCTTCTGAGTCTTGCAGTTACATAGGGATACAGATGTCAGAAAAAACGCGTTTATTTCGGGCTGAAAAACACGTTTTGAAAAGTGAGCTGTTACTGCCCCATAAGTTACATGGGGTTGACCAAACTTGCAGAAACATGTTTATTTCTGCTGAAAAACATGTTTTGACACTTTCAGCACACTGGGGTTAAGACCTGAGTGTGTGGGCTCTTCTGAGCCTTGCAGTTACATAAGGATACAGCTGTCTGAAAAAACGCGTTTATTTCGGGCTGAAAAACACGTTTTGAAAAGTGAGCTGTTACTGACCCATAACTTACATGGGGTTGACCAAACTTGCAGAAACATGTTTATTTCTGCTGAAAAACATGTTTTGACACTTTCAGCACACTGGGGTTAAGACCTGAGTGTGTGGGCTCTTCTGAGCCTTGCAGTTACATAGGGATACAGCTGTCTGAAAAAACGCGTTTATTTCGGGCTCAAAAACACGTTTTGAAAAGTGAGCTGTTACTGACCCATAACTTACATGGGGTTGACCAAACTTGCAGAAACATGTTTATTTCTGCTGAAAAACACGTTTTGACACTTTCAGCACACTGGGGTTAAGACCTGAGTGTGTGGGCTCTTCTGAGCCTTGCAGTTACATAGGGATACAGCTGTCTGAAAAAACGCGTTTATTTCGGGCTGAAAAACACGTTTTGAAAAGTGAGCTGTTACTAACCCATAACTTACATGGGGTTGACCAAACTTGCAGAAACATGTTTATTTCTGCTGAAAAACATGTTTTGACACTTTCAGCACACTGGGGTTAAGACCTGAGTGTGTGGGCTCTTCTGAGCCTTGCAGTTACATAAGGATACAGCTGTCTGAAAAAACGCGTTTATTTCGGGCTGAAAAACACGTTTTGAAAAGTGAGCTGTTACTGACCCATAACTTACATGGGGTTGACCAAACTTGCAGAAACATGTTTATTTCTGCTGAAAAACATGATTTGACACTTTCAGCACACTGGGGTTAAGACCTGAGTGTGTGGGCTCTTCTGAGCCTTGCAGTTACATAGGGATACAGCTGTCTGAAAAAACGCGTTTATTTCGGGCTGAAAAACACGTTTTGAAAAGTGAGCTGTTACTGACCCATAACTTACATGGGGTTGACCAAACTTGCAGAAACATGTTTATTTCTGCTGAAAAACATGTTTTGACACTTTCAGCACACTGGGGTTAAGACCTGAGTGTGTGGGCTCTTCTGAGCCTTGCAGTTACATAGGGATACAGCTGTCTGAAAAAACGCGTTTATTTCGGGCTGAAAAACACGTTTTGAAAAGTGAGCTGTTACTGCCCCATAAGTTACATGGGGTTGACCAAACTTGCAGAAACATGTTTATTTCTGCTGAAAAACACGTTTTGACACTTTCAGCACACTGGGGTTAAGACCTGAGTGTGTGGGCTCTTCTGAGCCTTGCAGTTACATAGGGATACAGCTGTCTGAAAAAACGCGTTTATTTCGGGCTGAAAAACACGTTTTGAAAAGTGAGCTGTTACTAACCCATAACTTACATGGGGTTGACCAAACTTGCAGAAACATGTTTATTTCTGCTGAAAAACATGATTTGACACTTTCAGCACACTGGGGTTAAGACCTGAGTGTGTGGGCTCTTCTGAGCCTTGCAGTTACATAGGGATACAGCTGTCTGAAAAAACGCGTTTATTTCGGGCTGAAAAACACGTTTTGAAAAGTGAGCTGTTACTGACCCATAACTTACATGGGGTTGACCAAACTTGCAGAAACATGTTTATTTCTGCTGAAAAACATGTTTTGACACTTTCAGCACACTGGGGTTAAGACCTGAGTGTGTGGGCTCTTCTGAGCCTTGCAGTTACATAGGGATACAGCTGTCTGAAAAAACGCGTTTATTTCGGGCTGAAAAACACGTTTTGAAAAGTGAGCTGTTACTGCCCCATAAGTTACATGGGGTTGACCAAACTTGCAGAAACATGTTTATTTCTGCTGAAAAACACGTTTTGAAACTTTCAGCACACTGGGGTTAAGACCTGAGTGTGTGGGCTCTTCTGAGCCTTGCAGTTACATAGGGATACAGCTGTCTGAAAAAACGCGTTTATTTCGGGCTGAAAAACACGTTTTGAAAAGTGAGCTGTTACTAACCCATAACTTACATGGGGTTGACCAAACTTGCAGAAACATGTTTATTTCTGCTGAAAAACATGTTTTGACACTTTCAGCACACTGGGGTTAAGACCTGAGTGTGTGGGCTCTTCTGAGTCTTGCAGTTACATAGGGATACAGATGTCAGAAAAAACGCGTTTATTTCGGGCTGAAAAACACGTTTTGAAAAGTGAGCTGTTACTGCCCCATAAGTTACATGGGGTTGACCAAACTTGCAGAAACATGTTTATTTCTGCTGAAAAACATGTTTTGACACTTTCAGCACACTGGGGTTAAGACCTGAGTGTGTGGGCTCTTCTGAGCCTTGCAGTTACATAAGGATACAGCTGTCTGAAAAAACGCGTTTATTTCGGGCTGAAAAACACGTTTTGAAAAGTGAGCTGTTACTGACCCATAACTTACATGGGGTTGACCAAACTTGCAGAAACATGTTTATTTCTGCTGAAAAACACGTTTTGACACTTTCAGCACACTGGGGTTAAGACCTGAGTGTGTGGGCTCTTCTGAGCCTTGCAGTTACATAGGGATACAGCTGTCTGAAAAAACGCGTTTATTTCGGGCTGAAAAACACGTTTTGAAAAGTGAGCTGTTACTGACCCATATTTTACATGGGGTTGACCAAACTTGCAGAAACATGTTTATTTCTGCTGAAAAACATGTTTTGACACTTTCAGCACACTGGGGTTAAGACCTGAGTGTGTGGGCTCTTCTGAGTCTTGCACTTACATAGGGATACAGATGTCAGAAAAAACGCGTTTATTTCGGGCTGAAAAACACGTTTTGAAAAGTGAGCTGTTACTGCCCCATAAGTTACATGGGGTTGACCAAACTTGCAGAAACATGTTTATTTCTGCTGAAAAACATGATTTGACACTTTCAGCACACTGGGGTTAAGACCTGAGTGTGTGGGCTCTTCTGAGCCTTGCAGTTACATAGGGATACAGCTGTCTGAAAAAACGCGTTTATTTCGGGCTGAAAAACACGTTTTGAAAAGTGAGCTGTTACTGACCCATAACTTACATGGGGTTGACCAAACTTGCAGAAACATGTTTATTTCTGCTGAAAAACATGTTTTGACACTTTCAGCACACTGGGGTTAAGACCTGAGTGTGTGGGCTCTTCTGAGCCTTGCAGTTACATAGGGATACAGCTGTCTGAAAAAACGCGTTTATTTCGGGCTGAAAAACACGTTTTGAAAAGTGAGCTGTTACTGCCCCATAAGTTACATGGGGTTGACCAAACTTGCAGAAACATGTTTATTTCTGCTGAAAAACACGTTTTGACACTTTCAGCACACTGGGGTTAAGACCTGAGTGTGTGGGCTCTTCTGAGCCTTGCAGTTACATAGGGATACAGCTGTCTGAAAAAACGCGTTTATTTCGGGCTGAAAAACACGTTTTGAAAAGTGAGCTGTTACTAACCCATAACTTACATGGGGTTGACCAAACTTGCAGAAACATGTTTATTTCTGCTGAAAAACATGTTTTGACACTTTCAGCACACTGGGGTTAAGACCTGAGTGTGTGGGCTCTTCTGAGTCTTGCAGTTACATAGGGATACAGATGTCAGAAAAAACGCGTTTATTTCGGGCTGAAAAACACGTTTTGAAAAGTGAGCTGTTACTGCCCCATAAGTTACATGGGGTTGACCAAACTTGCAGAAACATGTTTATTTCTGCTGAAAAACATGTTTTGACACTTTCAGCACACTGGGGTTAAGACCTGAGTGTGTGGGCTCTTCTGAGCCTTGCAGTTACATAAGGATACAGCTGTCTGAAAAAACGCGTTTATTTCGGGCTGAAAAACACGTTTTGAAAAGTGAGCTGTTACTGACCCATAACTTACATGGGGTTGACCAAACTTGCAGAAACATGTTTATTTCTGCTGAAAAACATGTTTTGACACTTTCAGCACACTGGGGTTAAGACCTGAGTGTGTGGGCTCTTCTGAGTCTTGCACTTACATAGGGATACAGATGTCAGAAAAAACGCGTTTATTTCGGGCTGAAAAACACGTTTTGAAAAGTGAGCTGTTACTGCCCCATAAGTTACATGGGGTTGACCAAACTTGCAGAAACATGTTTATTTCTGCTGAAAAACATGTTTTGACACTTTCAGCACACTGGGGTTAAGACCTGAGTGTGTGGGCTCTTCTGAGCCTTGCAGTTACATAGGGATACAGCTGTCTGAAAAAACGCGTTTATTTCGGGCTCAAAAACACGTTTTGAAAAGTGAGCTGTTACTGACCCATAACTTACATGGGGTTGACCAAACTTGCAGAAACATGTTTATTTCTGCTGAAAAACATGTTTTGACACTTTCAGCACACTGGGGTTAAGACCTGAGTGTGTGGGCTCTTCTGAGTCTTGCAGTTACATAGGGATACAGATGTCAGAAAAAACGCGTTTATTTCGGGCTGAAAAACACGTTTTGAAAAGTGAGCTGTTACTGCCCCATAAGTTACATGGGGTTGACCAAACTTGCAGAAACATGTTTATTTCTGCTGAAAAACATGTTTTGACACTTTCAGCACACTGGGGTTAAGACCTGAGTGTGTGGGCTCTTCTGAGCCTTGCAGTTACATAAGGATACAGCTGTCTGAAAAAACGCGTTTATTTCGGGCTGAAAAACACGTTTTGAAAAGTGAGCTGTTACTGACCCATAACTTACATGGGGTTGACCAAACTTGCAGAAACATGTTTATTTCTGCTGAAAAACATGTTTTGACACTTTCAGCACACTGGGGTTAAGACCTGAGTGTGTGGGCTCTTCTGAGCCTTGCAGTTACATAGGGATACAGCTGTCTGAAAAAACGCGTTTATTTCGGGCTCAAAAACACGTTTTGAAAAGTGAGCTGTTACTGACCCATAACTTACATGGGGTTGACCAAACTTGCAGAAACATGTTTATTTCTGCTGAAAAACACGTTTTGACACTTTCAGCACACTGGGGTTAAGACCTGAGTGTGTGGGCTCTTCTGAGCCTTGCAGTTACATAGGGATACAGCTGTCTGAAAAAACGTTTATTTCGGGCTGAAAAACACGTTTTGAAAAAGTGAGCTGTTACTAACCCCATAACTTACATGGGGTTGACCAAACTTGCAGAAACATGTTTATTTCTGCTGAAAAACATGTTTTGACACTTTCAGCACACTGGGGTTAAGACCTGAGTGTGTGGGCTCTTCTGAGCCTTGCAGTTACATAAGGATACAGCTGTCTGAAAAAACGCGTTTATTTCGGGCTGAAAAACACGTTTTGAAAAGTGAGCTGTTACTGACCCATAACTTACATGGGGTTGACCAAACTTGCAGAAACATGTTTATTTCTGCTGAAAAACACGTTTTGACACTTTCAGCACACTGGGGTTAAGACCTGAGTGTGTGGGCTCTTCTGAGCCTTGCAGTTACATAGGGATACAGCTGTCTGAAAAAACGCGTTTATTTCGGGCTGAAAAACACGTTTTGAAAAGTGAGCTGTTACTAACCCATAACTTACATGGGGTTGACCAAACTTGCAGAAACATGTTTATTTCTGCTGAAAAACATGTTTTGACACTTTCAGCACACTGGGGTTAAGACCTGAGTGTGTGGGCTCTTCTGAGCCTTGCAGTTACATAAGGATACAGCTGTCTGAAAAAACGCGTTTATTTCGGGCTGAAAAACACGTTTTGAAAAGTGAGCTGTTACTGACCCATAACTTACATGGGGTTGACCAAACTTGCAGAAACATGTTTATTTCTGCTGAAAAACATGTTTTGACACTTTCAGCACACTGGGGTTAAGACCTGAGTGTGTGGGCTCTTCTGAGCCTTGCAGTTACATAGGGATACAGCTGTCTGAAAAAACGCGTTTATTTCGGGCTGAAAAACACGTTTTGAAAAGTGAGCTGTTACTGACCCATAACTTACATGGGGTTGACCAAACTTGCAGAAACATGTTTATTTCTGCTGAAAAACATGATTTGACACTTTCAGCACACTGGGGTTAAGACCTGAGTGTGTGGGCTCTTCTGAGCCTTGCAGTTACATAGGGATACAGCTGTCTGAAAAAACGCGTTTATTTCGGGCTGAAAAACACGTTTTGAAAAGTGAGCTGTTACTGACCCATAACTTACATGGGGTTGACCAAACTTGCAGAAACATGTTTATTTCTGCTGAAAAACATGTTTTGACACTTTCAGCACACTGGGGTTAAGACCTGAGTGTGTGGGCTCTTCTGAGCCTTGCAGTTACATAGGGATACAGCTGTCTGAAAAAACGCGTTTATTTCGGGCTGAAAAACACGTTTTGAAAAGTGAGCTGTTACTGCCCCATAAGTTACATGGGGTTGACCAAACTTGCAGAAACATGTTTATTTCTGCTGAAAAACACGTTTTGACACTTTCAGCACACTGGGGTTAAGACCTGAGTGTGTGGGCTCTTCTGAGCCTTGCAGTTACATAGGGATACAGCTGTCTGAAAAAACGCGTTTATTTCGGGCTGAAAAACACGTTTTGAAAAGTGAGCTGTTACTAACCCATAACTTACATGGGGTTGACCAAACTTGCAGAAACATGTTTATTTCTGCTGAAAAACATGTTTTGACACTTTCAGCACACTGGGGTTAAGACCTGAGTGTGTGGGCTCTTCTGAGTCTTGCAGTTACATAGGGATACAGATGTCAGAAAAAACGCGTTTATTTCGGGCTGAAAAACACGTTTTGAAAAGTGAGCTGTTACTGCCCCATAAGTTACATGGGGTTGACCAAACTTGCAGAAACATGTTTATTTCTGCTGAAAAACATGTTTTGACACTTTCAGCACACTGGGGTTAAGACCTGAGTGTGTGGGCTCTTCTGAGTCTTGCAGTTACATAGGGATACAGATGTCAGAAAAAACGCGTTTATTTCGGGCTGAAAAACACGTTTTGAAAAGTGAGCTGTTACTGCCCCATAAGTTACATGGGGTTGACCAAACTTGCAGAAACATGTTTATTTCTGCTGAAAAACATGTTTTGACACTTTCAGCACACTGGGGTTAAGACCTGAGTGTGTGGGCTCTTCTGAGCCTTGCAGTTACATAAGGATACAGCTGTCTGAAAAAACGCGTTTATTTCGGGCTGAAAAACACGTTTTGAAAAGTGAGCTGTTACTGACCCATAACTTACATGGGGTTGACCAAACTTGCAGAAACATGTTTATTTCTGCTGAAAAACATGTTTTGACACTTTCAGCACACTGGGGTTAAGACCTGAGTGTGTGGGCTCTTCTGAGCCTTGCAGTTACATAGGGATACAGCTGTCTGAAAAAACGCGTTTATTTCGGGCTCAAAAACACGTTTTGAAAAGTGAGCTGTTACTGACCCATAACTTACATGGGGTTGACCAAACTTGCAGAAACATGTTTATTTCTGCTGAAAAACACGTTTTGACACTTTCAGCACACTGGGGTTAAGACCTGAGTGTGTGGGCTCTTCTGAGCCTTGCAGTTACATAGGGATACAGCTGTCTGAAAAAACGCGTTTATTTCGGGCTGAAAAACACGTTTTGAAAAGTGAGCTGTTACTAACCCATAACTTACATGGGGTTGACCAAACTTGCAGAAACATGTTTATTTCTGCTGAAAAACATGTTTTGACACTTTCAGCACACTGGGGTTAAGACCTGAGTGTGTGGGCTCTTCTGAGCCTTGCAGTTACATAAGGATACAGCTGTCTGAAAAAACGCGTTTATTTCGGGCTGAAAAACACGTTTTGAAAAGTGAGCTGTTACTGACCCATAACTTACATGGGGTTGACCAAACTTGCAGAAACATGTTTATTTCTGCTGAAAAACATGTTTTGACACTTTCAGCACACTGGGGTTAAGACCTGAGTGTGTGGGCTCTTCTGAGCCTTGCAGTTACATAGGGATACAGCTGTCTGAAAAAACGCGTTTATTTCGGGCTGAAAAACACGTTTTGAAAAGTGAGCTGTTACTGACCCATAACTTACATGGGGTTGACCAAACTTGCAGAAACATGTTTATTTCTGCTGAAAAACATGATTTGACACTTTCAGCACACTGGGGTTAAGACCTGAGTGTGTGGGCTCTTCTGAGCCTTGCAGTTACATAGGGATACAGCTGTCTGAAAAAACGCGTTTATTTCGGGCTGAAAAACACGTTTTGAAAAGTGAGCTGTTACTGACCCATAACTTACATGGGGTTGACCAAACTTGCAGAAACATGTTTATTTCTGCTGAAAAACATGTTTTGACACTTTCAGCACACTGGGGTTAAGACCTGAGTGTGTGGGCTCTTCTGAGCCTTGCAGTTACATAGGGATACAGCTGTCTGAAAAAACGCGTTTATTTCGGGCTGAAAAACACGTTTTGAAAAGTGAGCTGTTACTGCCCCATAAGTTACATGGGGTTGACCAAACTTGCAGAAACATGTTTATTTCTGCTGAAAAACACGTTTTGACACTTTCAGCACACTGGGGTTAAGACCTGAGTGTGTGGGCTCTTCTGAGCCTTGCAGTTACATAGGGATACAGCTGTCTGAAAAAACGCGTTTATTTCGGGCTGAAAAACACGTTTTGAAAAGTGAGCTGTTACTAACCCATAACTTACATGGGGTTGACCAAACTTGCAGAAACATGTTTATTTCTGCTGAAAAACATGTTTTGACACTTTCAGCACACTGGGGTTAAGACCTGAGTGTGTGGGCTCTTCTGAGTCTTGCAGTTACATAGGGATACAGATGTCAGAAAAAACGCGTTTATTTCGGGCTGAAAAACACGTTTTGAAAAGTGAGCTGTTACTGCCCCATAAGTTACATGGGGTTGACCAAACTTGCAGAAACATGTTTATTTCTGCTGAAAAACATGTTTTGACACTTTCAGCACACTGGGGTTAAGACCTGAGTGTGTGGGCTCTTCTGAGCCTTGCAGTTACATAAGGATACAGCTGTCTGAAAAAACGCGTTTATTTCGGGCTGAAAAACACGTTTTGAAAAGTGAGCTGTTACTGACCCATAACTTACATGGGGTTGACCAAACTTGCAGAAACATGTTTATTTCTGCTGAAAAACACGTTTTGACACTTTCAGCACACTGGGGTTAAGACCTGAGTGTGTGGGCTCTTCTGAGCCTTGCAGTTACATAGGGATACAGCTGTCTGAAAAAACGCGTTTATTTCGGGCTGAAAAACACGTTTTGAAAAGTGAGCTGTTACTGACCCATATTTTACATGGGGTTGACCAAACTTGCAGAAACATGTTTATTTCTGCTGAAAAACATGTTTTGACACTTTCAGCACACTGGGGTTAAGACCTGAGTGTGTGGGCTCTTCTGAGTCTTGCACTTACATAGGGATACAGATGTCAGAAAAACGCGTTTATTTCGGGCTGAAAAACACGTTTTGAAAAGTGAGCTGTTACTGCCCCATAAGTTACATGGGGTTGACCAAACTTGCAGAAACATGTTTATTTCTGCTGAAAAACATGATTTGACACTTTCAGCACACTGGGGTTAAGACCTGAGTGTGTGGGCTCTTCTGAGCCTTGCAGTTACATAGGGATACAGCTGTCTGAAAAAACGCGTTTATTTCGGGCTGAAAAACACGTTTTGAAAAGTGAGCTGTTACTGACCCATAACTTACATGGGGTTGACCAAACTTGCAGAAACATGTTTATTTCTGCTGAAAAACATGTTTTGACACTTTCAGCACACTGGGGTTAAGACCTGAGTGTGTGGGCTCTTCTGAGCCTTGCAGTTACATAGGGATACAGCTGTCTGAAAAAACGCGTTTATTTCGGGCTGAAAAACACGTTTTGAAAAGTGAGCTGTTACTGCCCCATAAGTTACATGGGGTTGACCAAACTTGCAGAAACATGTTTATTTCTGCTGAAAAACACGTTTTGACACTTTCAGCACACTGGGTTAAGACCTGAGTGTGTGGGCTCTTCTGAGCCTTGCAGTTACATAGGGATACAGCTGTCTGAAAAAACGCGTTTATTTCGGGCTGAAAAACACGTTTTGAAAAGTGAGCTGTTACTAACCCATAACTTACATGGGGTTGACCAAACTTGCAGAAACATGTTTATTTCTGCTGAAAAACATGTTTTGACACTTTCAGCACACTGGGGTTAAGACCTGAGTGTGTGGGCTCTTCTGAGTCTTGCAGTTACATAGGGATACAGATGTCAGAAAAAACGCGTTTATTTCGGGCTGAAAAACACGTTTTGAAAAGTGAGCTGTTACTGCCCCATAAGTTACATGGGGTTGACCAAACTTGCAGAAACATGTTTATTTCTGCTGAAAAACATGTTTTGACACTTTCAGCACACTGGGGTTAAGACCTGAGTGTGTGGGCTCTTCTGAGCCTTGCAGTTACATAAGGATACAGCTGTCTGAAAAAACGCGTTTATTTCGGGCTGAAAAACACGTTTTGAAAAGTGAGCTGTTACTGACCCATAACTTACATGGGGTTGACCAAACTTGCAGAAACATGTTTATTTCTGCTGAAAAACATGTTTTGACACTTTCAGCACACTGGGGTTAAGACCTGAGTGTGTGGGCTCTTCTGAGTCTTGCACTTACATAGGGATACAGATGTCAGAAAAAACGCGTTTATTTCGGGCTGAAAAACACGTTTTGAAAAGTGAGCTGTTACTGCCCCATAAGTTACATGGGGTTGACCAAACTTGCAGAAACATGTTTATTTCTGCTGAAAAACATGTTTTGACACTTTCAGCACACTGGGGTTAAGACCTGAGTGTGTGGGCTCTTCTGAGCCTTGCAGTTACATAGGGATACAGCTGTCTGAAAAAACGCGTTTATTTCGGGCTCAAAAACACGTTTTGAAAAGTGAGCTGTTACTGACCCATAACTTACATGGGGTTGACCAAACTTGCAGAAACATGTTTATTTCTGCTGAAAAACATGTTTTGACACTTTCAGCACACTGGGGTTAAGACCTGAGTGTGTGGGCTCTTCTGAGTCTTGCAGTTACATAGGGATACAGATGTCAGAAAAACGCGTTTATTTCGGGCTGAAAAACACGTTTTGAAAAGTGAGCTGTTACTGCCCCATAAGTTACATGGGGTTGACCAAACTTGCAGAAACATGTTTATTTCTGCTGAAAAACATGTTTTGACACTTTCAGCACACTGGGGTTAAGACCTGAGTGTGTGGGCTCTTCTGAGCCTTGCAGTTACATAAGGATACAGCTGTCTGAAAAAACGCGTTTATTTCGGGCTGAAAAACACGTTTTGAAAAGTGAGCTGTTACTGACCCATAACTTACATGGGGTTGACCAAACTTGCAGAAACATGTTTATTTCTGCTGAAAAACATGTTTTGACACTTTCAGCACACTGGGGTTAAGACCTGAGTGTGTGGGCTCTTCTGAGCCTTGCAGTTACATAGGGATACAGCTGTCTGAAAAAACGCGTTTATTTCGGGCTCAAAAACACGTTTTGAAAAGTGAGCTGTTACTGACCCATAACTTACATGGGGTTGACCAAACTTGCAGAAACATGTTTATTTCTGCTGAAAAACACGTTTTGACACTTTCAGCACACTGGGGTTAAGACCTGAGTGTGTGGGCTCTTCTGAGCCTTGCAGTTACATAGGGATACAGCTGTCTGAAAAAACGCGTTTATTTCGGGCTGAAAAACACGTTTTGAAAAGTGAGCTGTTACTAACCCATAACTTACATGGGGTTGACCAAACTTGCAGAAACATGTTTATTTCTGCTGAAAAACATGTTTTGACACTTTCAGCACACTGGGGTTAAGACCTGAGTGTGTGGGCTCTTCTGAGCCTTGCAGTTACATAAGGATACAGCTGTCTGAAAAAACGCGTTTATTTCGGGCTGAAAAACACGTTTTGAAAAGTGAGCTGTTACTGACCCATAACTTACATGGGGTTGACCAAACTTGCAGAAACATGTTTATTTCTGCTGAAAAACATGTTTTGACACTTTCAGCACACTGGGGTTAAGACCTGAGTGTGTGGGCTCTTCTGAGCCTTGCAGTTACATAGGGATACAGCTGTCTGAAAAAACGCGTTTATTTCGGGCTGAAAAACACGTTTTGAAAAGTGAGCTGTTACTGACCCATAACTTACATGGGGTTGACCAAACTTGCAGAAACATGTTTATTTCTGCTGAAAAACATGATTTGACACTTTCAGCACACTGGGGTTAAGACCTGAGTGTGTGGGCTCTTCTGAGCCTTGCAGTTACATAGGGATACAGCTGTCTGAAAAAACGCGTTTATTTCGGGCTGAAAAACACGTTTTGAAAAGTGAGCTGTTACTGACCCATAACTTACATGGGGTTGACCAAACTTGCAGAAACATGTTTATTTCTGCTGAAAAACATGTTTTGACACTTTCAGCACACTGGGGTTAAGACCTGAGTGTGTGGGCTCTTCTGAGCCTTGCAGTTACATAGGGATACAGCTGTCTGAAAAAACCGCGTTTATTTCGGGCTGAAAAACACGTTTTGAAAAGTGAGCTGTTACTGCCCCATAAGTTACATGGGGTTGACCAAACTTGCAGAAACATGTTTATTTCTGCTGAAAAACACGTTTTGACACTTTCAGCACACTGGGGTTAAGACCTGAGTGTGTGGGCTCTTCTGAGCCTTGCAGTTACATAGGGATACAGCTGTCTGAAAAAACGCGTTTATTTCGGGCTGAAAAACACGTTTTGAAAAGTGAGCTGTTACTAACCCATAACTTACATGGGGTTGACCAAACTTGCAGAAACATGTTTATTTCTGCTGAAAAACATGTTTTGACACTTTCAGCACACTGGGGTTAAGACCTGAGTGTGTGGGCTCTTCTGAGTCTTGCAGTTACATAGGGATACAGATGTCAGAAAAAACGCGTTTATTTCGGGCTGAAAAACACGTTTTGAAAAGTGAGCTGTTACTGCCCCATAAGTTACATGGGGTTGACCAAACTTGCAGAAACATGTTTATTTCTGCTGAAAAACATGTTTTGACACTTTCAGCACACTGGGGTTAAGACCTGAGTGTGTGGGCTCTTCTGAGTCTTGCAGTTACATAGGGATACAGATGTCAGAAAAAACGCGTTTATTTCGGGCTGAAAAACACGTTTTGAAAAGTGAGCTGTTACTGCCCCATAAGTTACATGGGGTTGACCAAACTTGCAGAAACATGTTTATTTCTGCTGAAAAACATGTTTTGACACTTTCAGCACACTGGGGTTAAGACCTGAGTGTGTGGGCTCTTCTGAGCCTTGCAGTTACATAAGGATACAGCTGTCTGAAAAAACGCGTTTATTTCGGGCTGAAAAACACGTTTTGAAAAGTGAGCTGTTACTGACCCATAACTTACATGGGGTTGACCAAACTTGCAGAAACATGTTTAATTCTGCTGAAAAACATGTTTTGACACTTTCAGCACACTGGGGTTAAGACCTGAGTGTGTGGGCTCTTCTGAGCCTTGCAGTTACATAGGGATACAGCTGTCTGAAAAAACGCGTTTATTTCGGGCTCAAAAACACGTTTTGAAAAGTGAGCTGTTACTGACCCATAACTTACATGGGGTTGACCAAACTTGCAGAAACATGTTTATTTCTGCTGAAAAACACGTTTTGACACTTTCAGCACACTGGGGTTAAGACCTGAGTGTGTGGGCTCTTCTGAGCCTTGCAGTTACATAGGGATACAGCTGTCTGAAAAAACGCGTTTATTTCGGGCTGAAAAACACGTTTTGAAAAGTGAGCTGTTACTAACCCATAACTTACATGGGGTTGACCAAACTTGCAGAAACATGTTTATTTCTGCTGAAAAACATGTTTTGACACTTTCAGCACACTGGGGTTAAGACCTGAGTGTGTGGGCTCTTCTGAGCCTTGCAGTTACATAAGGATACAGCTGTCTGAAAAAACGCGTTTATTTCGGGCTGAAAAACACGTTTTGAAAAGTGAGCTGTTACTGACCCATAACTTACATGGGGTTGACCAAACTTGCAGAAACATGTTTATTTCTGCTGAAAAACATGTTTTGACACTTTCAGCACACTGGGGTTAAGACCTGAGTGTGTGGGCTCTTCTGAGCCTTGCAGTTACATAGGGATACAGCTGTCTGAAAAAACGCGTTTATTTCGGGCTGAAAAACACGTTTTGAAAAGTGAGCTGTTACTGACCCATAACTTACATGGGGTTGACCAAACTTGCAGAAACATGTTTATTTCTGCTGAAAAACATGATTTGACACTTTCAGCACACTGGGGTTAAGACCTGAGTGTGTGGGCTCTTCTGAGCCTTGCAGTTACATAGGGATACAGCTGTCTGAAAAAACGCGTTTATTTCGGGCTGAAAAACACGTTTTGAAAAGTGAGCTGTTACTGACCCATAACTTACATGGGGTTGACCAAACTTGCAGAAACATGTTTATTTCTGCTGAAAACATGTTTGACACTTTCAGCACACTGGGGTTAAGACCTGAGTGTGTGGGCTCTTCTGAGCCTTGCAGTTACATAGGGATACAGCTGTCTGAAAAAACGCGTTTATTTCGGGCTGAAAAACACGTTTTGAAAAGTGAGCTGTTACTGCCCCATAAGTTACATGGGGTTGACCAAACTTGCAGAAACATGTTTATTTCTGCTGAAAAACACGTTTTGACACTTTCAGCACACTGGGGTTAAGACCTGAGTGTGTGGGCTCTTCTGAGCCTTGCAGTTACATAGGGATACAGCTGTCTGAAAAAACGCGTTTATTTCGGGCTGAAAAACACGTTTTGAAAAGTGAGCTGTTACTAACCCATAACTTACATGGGGTTGACCAAACTTGCAGAAACATGTTTATTTCTGCTGAAAAACATGTTTTGACACTTTCAGCACACTGGGGTTAAGACCTGAGTGTGTGGGCTCTTCTGAGTCTTGCAGTTACATAGGGATACAGATGTCAGAAAAAACGCGTTTATTTCGGGCTGAAAAACACGTTTTGAAAAGTGAGCTGTTACTGCCCCATAAGTTACATGGGGTTGACCAAACTTGCAGAAACATGTTTATTTCTGCTGAAAAACATGTTTTGACACTTTCAGCACACTGGGGTTAAGACCTGAGTGTGTGGGCTCTTCTGAGCCTTGCAGTTACATAACTATACAGCTGTCTGAAAAAACGCGTTTATTTCGGCTGAAAAACACGTTTTGAAAAGTGAGCTGTTACTGACCCATAACTTACATGGGGTTGACCAAACTTGCAGAAACATGTTTATTTCTGCTGAAAAACACGTTTTGACACTTTCAGCACACTGGGGTTAAGACCTGAGTGTGTGGGCTCTTCTGAGCCTTGCAGTTACATAGGGATACAGCTGTCTGAAAAAACGCGTTTATTTCGGGCTGAAAAACACGTTTGAAAAGTGAGCTGTTACTGACCCATATTTTTACATGGGGTTGACCAAACTTGCAGAAACATGTTTATTTCTGCTGAAAAACATGTTTTGACACTTTCAGCACACTGGGGTTAAGACCTGAGTGTGTGGGCTCTTCTGAGTCTTGCACTTACATAGGGATACAGATGTCAGAAAAAACGCGTTTATTTCGGGCTGAAAAACACGTTTTGAAAAGTGAGCTGTTACTGCCCCATAAGTTACAAGGGGGTTGACCAAACTTGCAGAAACATGTTTATTTCTGCTGAAAAACACGTTTTGACACTTTCAGCACACTGGGGTAAGACTGAGTGTGTGGGCTCTTCTGAGCCTTGCAGTTACATAGGGATACAGCTGTCTGAAAAAACGCGTTTATTTCGGGCTGAAAAACACGTTTTGAAAAGTGAGCTGTTACTAACCCCATAACTTACATGGGGTTGACCAAACTTGCAGAAACATGTTTATTTCTGCTGAAAAACATGTTTTGACACTTTCAGCACACTGGGGTTAAGACCTGAGTGTGTGGGCTCTTCTGAGTCTTGCAGTTACATAGGGATACAGATGTCAGAAAAAACGCGTTTATTTCGGGCTGAAAAACACGTTTTGAAAAGTGAGCTGTTACTGCCCCATAAGTTACATGGGGTTGACCAAACTTGCAGAAACATGTTTATTTCTGCTGAAAAACATGTTTTGACACTTTCAGCACACTGGGGTTAAGACCAGAGTGTGTGGGCTCTTCTGAGCCTTGCAGTTACATAAGGATACAGCTGTCTGAAAAACGCGTTTATTTCGGGCTGAAAAACACGTTTTGAAAAGTGAGCTGTTACTGACCCATAACTTACATGGGGTTGACCAAACTTGCAGAAACATGTTTATTTCTGCTGAAAAACACGTTTTGACACTTTCAGCACACTGGGGTTAAGACCTGAGTGTGTGGGCTCTTCTGAGCCTTGCAGTTACATAGGGATACAGCTGTCTGAAAAAACGCGTTTATTTCGGGCTGAAAAACACGTTTTGAAAAGTGAGCTGTTACTGACCCATATTTTACATGGGGTTGACCAAACTTGCAGAAACATGTTTATTTCTGCTGAAAAACATGTTTTGACACTTTCAGCACACTGGGGTTAAGACCTGAGTGTGTGGGCTCTTCTGAGTCTTGCACTTACATAGGGATACAGATGTCAGAAAAAACGCGTTTATTTCGGGCTGAAAAACACGTTTTGAAAAGTGAGCTGTTACTGCCCCATAAGTTACATGGGGTTGACCAAACTTGCAGAAACATGTTTATTTCTGCTGAAAAACATGATTTGACACTTCTCAGCACACTGGGGTTAAGACCTGAGTGTGTGGGGCTCTTCTGAGCCTTGCAGTTA